>NC_074702.1:28930750-29180750 GCF_029448725.1 Salvelinus fontinalis | reverse complement strand
ACAGAAGACTGGTCCAACCCTGAGGCACAGCACCTGGACTGAGCTGTCTGCTTTTTCTTCTCTCCTCTGTCTTTCTTTCGGTGTCTCTCTCTCTCTCTCTCTCTCGGTCTCTCTCGCCATCTCTCTCTAGGTCTTTCTCTCCCTCTCTCTCTAGAGGTGGGGACGGCAGAATGGAGGGATGGGGATAACAGCCAGACTTGTAGAGCAATGCCTTCTTCCATTCCCTTTTCCTGCTTAATCACACGTGTTAGCGTACGATGCAGGGAAACGGAACTACGCAGACATCATGTAGAGTATATGTATAATGGCTTGTTTGAATTATTCAGTACAGCGATAACTGTTATGTATTGAGAATTGGGTCTTTTTCAAATGGTGTTTCTCTCTCTGGTTCTCTCCTCTCTGGCTTTTCCCTCCGTATGGTCCACCACCTCCCTCTTTTTCTCGCTCTCCCTCCCTCCCGAGAGTCTCTGCCGAGTGGAGTCAATTAAAAGCGAACATTTCAGTGAGAGGAGTGTTTGTGCGCTCCTGTGTGTGTCTGTATGCGCCTCCGTGTGTGTATCCGTGTCCATGTGTGTGTGTGTATGCGCGCCTGTCTGTGTGTGTGTGTGTGTGTGTGTGTGTGTGTGTGTGTGTGTGTGTGTGTGTGTGTGTGTGTGTGTGTGTGTGTGTGTGTGTGTGTGTGTGTGTGTGTGTGTGTGTGTGTGTGTAAGGAGGAGGAGACTCCCCTGCGGCCTGGCAGTATTGCGCTGCAGCGCAGCACTCTCCTCCTGTGACAACGCCTCCGACGGGACTGGGACAGCTGTGACCAACCTACAGTGGCAATGACAAGCCTTATTAGACACTCACCCCCCCCCCCCCCACCCCCCCCCCCCCCCCACCCCCCCCCCCCACCCCCCCCCCCATCTCTCTCGCTCACACACAGACACACACATGTTTTTGCTTTCGCACATACAAAAGGAGACACACTAACATACAAGAACACGCATACACACCCAAGGGCACACATACACACACACACACACACACACACACAGAGACGCACAAACACACTCACCATTTCCCTTACGCACATACAAACGGAGTCCCATCAACATATGCGTACACTCTTTCAAAGAAAAAATAAAAACCTACTCGTTCACAAACACAGACTTTGGAAGCAAAGTGAGTCTGTGTGTGCCGTATGTACAAAAAGAGAAGCTTGTTGGACAGATTATCCTCGGGTAATATCAAATGAAAGAACAAATGCATACGCAACAGAACACACGCAGTCGCTCACACAGGTATACGAAAGAACAAGGACTCAAGAACACACCAGCACAAGACAACTCACGAATCAGGGGATTACAATGGAAATGTCATCACACAATGGTGACAAATCCTCGCGCGGAACCACACAAGCGTAGAAAGAGCAAGAAAACAGATGCTTTCTTTTCATGTCATTTATTTAACAGTCACCAGATAAGATACATTCTCTTAAAAAAAAGAAAGACAACAAAATTAATCATTTCTTTTTGAGTTTAAAAACTATTATACAATATCCTCAATATATAGATTTTTGTACAAAATAAAATCCTTACAACTATAAAGAAAGTGTGACGCGGAAACAAAGACCAAACAAATGGGGGGGGAATTGGAGTTGGCTCACAAACTACCACACTCGGGGGTGACAAAGACCCACCTCTTTCATAAATAAATATGTGTATAATAAAATGTTATATTATATATAGCTCTATTTTCCCAATATCGGGGCGTCACTAATCCTTTTTAGCACAGGCTATAACATATCGCCAAGACCTTCCACACATACTTCACAGACTGAGATTGAACAAGAGACGACATCCTAGAATAAGGATGTTGATCTCGAGGATAGGGCCTGATAGTCCGTGCCATAATTGACCTCTGGCTGTAATGATATGCCCCTTGTACGGTGTACATGTTAGGAAATCCCCGGTACGGTGTACATTATAGGACATTCCTGTTAGAAGTACTCAGTACAGTCCACAGCAGAGCGTGTCTACTGAGGGAGACAGGAGAGCTGGTTCATGTTCTTCAAGCATCAAACGAACAAAAACTGACTGAATCGGAGCGGGACAACCTGGACTTTGTCCAATAAGAAACACTCCTTTTCGGGTTTCCGTTGCAAAGCGCTTTAAAACAGTTCTCAACGGTGTGCTGCGTGTGCCCTAATGAACATGACCCATGGCTCTCTCCTGTCCAGAGGCTTTGTGTGGAACTAGTGTGGTGGCTACAGTAAATAGACACCATGGTCCAATTCATGGGGACGGGTGTAGCCTAGAGTATAGGGTGTGGAGGGGGCGGGGGTCACAATCCCGATATCTGCCTTCACACATTACCATGCCGTATCCACCCTGTCCCTGTATGTCCCTTCAGAAGGTCAACATTACAACGACAACAAGAGAGAACGACGACAAAAAGGGAAACACGCTGAAGGAAGGAACAAGAACCTTGTCTGACAGAGATTAATGCCAATCTGATTGGCTGATTGTTTTCGTAGTCTTTTCTACCCCTCTCCGCCTATATGTACAGTACCTTATACCAGAGAACCAGTCAAAACTCAAACTCCCACCAGGCCCAAAACACAGTCGAAAAACACGACCTCCTAACATGTGCAAAGGGAACAGAAAATACAGATGATGAGGACGAAGCCGATGACTTACGACACAAACACACTACCCGTTTAAGACACACACACCCAAAAAAGGACGGGGAAAGAGACATGATCATGTGACTATCTCGTTTTTGACCTCGACCTGTGTTTACTTATTCTGTGTGGGGTTCTTTTTCCCACCAGTGCCCTTTCCGAACAGACAAACCGACAAAACGGACGGCGTTGTCTCCCTCGGGCCAGGACGACTAGGCGTTAATCACGGCTATCAGTCAGCACATTACGTTAGCGACAACTGCGGGGGTGAGAGAGAAAGGGATGAGAGAGAGAGAAAGAGAGGGATGGGAGGCTGTTGCGTTTAGATTCCCGATAATGATGCATGGCTGCAGCATCACTTTGGAGATTAAAAGCAAGATGCTGAATTTCAATCAAGCCCCAGTTTAATGGGTCGGTCTGAGGGATAATCACTCTGTCTTCGTTGGCAGAGGGAGGGAGGGAGGGAGGGAGGGAGGGAGGGAGGGAGGGAGGGAGGGAGGGAGGGAGGGAGGGAGGGAAAAGTTAAAGAAAAAAAGCTGGCGCCACAAAGAAAAAATAAACCCTGGTTGAGGCAAGGTGATACGCCATTTCGAATGTTGTCTTCTGAATATTCCAAAGATGAATTCAATTGACATAATGACAGAATGCAACCGACTAATATTACATACATTTTGACTTGCACGGTAAAGTAAAGCACCAGATTATAGTTTTCAATTAGGTCAGTGAGGGGGCACAGGTCGTTGTAAGGGTCTTTCCCAAAATGTATCATTTGATTTGACCTAATACGAGCCAACGACAAAGAGACCAAATAAGCAATCAATCAGGAGTCTTTGATGACATTTTGCCTGCAAGCAGAGCAACCCCCATTATAAATCTATGCCACGAATGCATCTACAGATCCTGATTCTTGCACGTTCTTTATTTGTTCAGCAAAATGATATGTCAAATACCGTACCCGCCTTGCAAACAGCCAAACTCTGCATGAATTTGCCTGCTACATGAGCAGACCTGGGTCCAAACACCATTTGAGATATTTAAAATCCATTTAGCGTTTGCTTCTGCCTGGAGATAGGCGTGGTTTGCACTTTTGCGACAATTCTATTGGTTCCATTGCACCAGGCAAACTCAATCAAGCCCAGATAAAGTGATGGAAAGGATTTTGAATACCATTTGAACCCAGGCCTGCATGTGAGTGAGCTGTGGAGTCTGACCCACTTGTTTTAAAGTGCTTGGTGAGTTCAGGTCTCATGATAGTAGATGAGAAAGGGTCAATGTTGGGGGGCAACAACACAGTTGAGATTGTCATCACAGTATACAGCTGATGTGAGAAAAAAAACAATGTGACATGAGCTACAATCCCCAGAGGGAGTCTGGGCAGGGGGGGATAGGACGGGGGCATTCTATAACACAACATAGAAAGGTATGGGGAGTGAGTGACAGTGTTTGTCCCATCTCCTCTGCTTTCAGTCCAGGAATGACACAGTTAAGCACAGTGCTTCCCAACATGTTAGTGGGGAGGGGGTGGAGTCTGTCTATCTGAGGGGCGGTGAGGGCTGGCCTGCAGCACTCTGGGTAGTGGAGTCTTTTGAGGCCTGCCCGGAAGCACTCCGTCAAACGTCTCAGCCGGGCACCCAGCTCTGGTTGTTGTGGGCTTGCTGAGGGCCTGCCAGTCCACTCATGCCCACGCCCACCCCCATGCCCATCCCGACCCCCACCCCCTGGGCCAGGGAGCTGTCAAAGTTGAAGTCCATTTCCTCTCCGGAGTCCATGATATCGTGGAGGAGGATGGAGTCGACGTCGCAGTCCAAGCTCCCGTAGAAGATATCCAGGTCCAGATCAGCTGCTAGTCTCTCGTGGGGGTGAGGCTGGTGGTAGGAGCTACCATGGTAGCTGCCTCCTGTGCCGCCTCCCACCATGCCCCGTTGGTGGTGGTACAGTCCACTGCCCATTCCTTGGTGTTGGGGACTGGGGTAAGTGTTGTGGCAGGGGTGCGAGGGGTGGGGGGCGGTGGCCAGGTGGCAGGAGTCCTGAGGCATCCCCAGCATGCCGGCCGGGTTGGGTGGCAGGGTGGTGGAAGCGGGGAGGTGGGCGTGGGACGGGGGGCTGTACAGATAGGGGGCTTTGTGGCTGTAGGGCTGGAGGTGGCCACTGCTGATGCGTGGGGCCAGGGCTGGGGCTGGGGCTTGAGTCGGTGTGTGTGTTGTGTGGTTGCTGTGGTTCTGACTGAGGTTGTGGCCAAGATGAGGAGAGTTGTGGTTGTGGTTGTTGTGGTTGGTCACAGGGTTGAGGTTACGACTCTGAGTTCCGTTGTGGCCGTTGTGGCTGTGAGCCGAGTTGTGGTTTGTGTGGCTGCCATTGTGACTGTGTGCTGCATGTCCGTTGTGTCCCGAGTGATGGCTGTGATGGGTGGAGCTCACTCCGTTCGTGGAGGGCCCCATCATGGGGTGGGCATCTCTCTCTTGGCCCAGTATTATGTCCTTGGCACAGTACTGCTGTGGCACTCCGGGGCCTCCTGTCAGCAGGCTCTGCAGGGCGTTGGTCCCTGAGTAGGCCCGCATGGTGCCGCCGAAGCTAGCAGGCTTATTCTCCTGGATGGTCTGCATGGGTGAGTGGTGGCGCAGCATGCCCATCCCAGCCTGGCTGTAGACCGCGCCGCAGTACGATCCCTGACCTTTAACCCCGGGGTTGTAATGATAGACCGGGGGAAGTTTGTGGTCTGCCGCCGGGTGAGGATGATGATGGTGGTAGCCTTCATCCAGGAGCCTCTCCTCCAGGCAGATCGCCCCCGTGAGATTAGCCAGCTGGGGCAGCTGCTCCACGGGTGGACAGTGGCCTCCCGCAGCCCCCATGGCCGGGGAGCGGGCGCTGGAGGAGGGGGAGGGGTAGAGGTGGGGGGAGGCCGAGCAGGAGAGCCCGCCTTCCTCTGACTCCTCCAGCTCGCCCTCGGCCAGGATGGGCGAGAGGCGCCCGCTCAGGGTCGAAGTGGACGAACTAGCCCGGGAGTGGAGCTCCGTCCAGGCGTCAAACTCTCCTTCCACACCCCCAGCTCCCCCTATGTTGCCTGGGAGAACCTTCCCCGTTGGGCTACCCTGCTCAGGGGAAGCCTGGAGCCCCACTTGAGCCCCAGAACCAATCCCTGGCCTGCCCACCCTCTTGCGGCTGACCCGGCCCTTGCTCTTCAGGTACTTGGTGCTGTTGTCCATGGAGACGGTTCGCCGGCGAGGGGCCTTGCCCATCTTGCCCCCCTCAGGGTTGAGCATCCACCAGGAGGACTTGCCCGTGCCTTCGTTCTGCACCCGGATGAAGCGCGTGTGGAGGGACAGGTTGTGTCGGATGGAGTTCTGCAGACATAGATAGATATATATATAGAGAGAGAGAGGGGGCGAGAGAGAGGGGGGGTGCGAGAGAGAGAGAGAAAGAGAGAGAGAGAGAGATTGATTTAGAGTGCACGTTACATTGCTCATCATATTATGTACACAGTAAGCATTTTCACTGTTTAACACACTGGATCCCACCGCTGCCACCAAACGTCACACTTTAGCTATGGGTGAGGATAGCGTGTGACTTTCAGCCAATGAGTACTGGTCGCCTTTGTGCGTGTCCCAGTGCATCAGAACTCCTCATCTGTAGACATCAGCTGAATCAAGTATGCATTTTACCTTTTGCATATGAATCAACTGTCTGTCAGAGAGGAAACTACAGTTTCAGCGACTTTGACGATGTGCAACCTGCCAATCTGATCCCAAGTCTGCTACTCCGTATTGATGACTGTTTAAAGGTTTATCTCACACACATTGATGCCACTGGGGAGTGTGTGGATTCCCCTTCCAAGAAGAGCTTCGCTGATCAATATGTACCAGACAGTTTATGTTTATGCGTATAGAGCCGCTATACACTCACCATCCTGGGGCTACAAAAGACTTGCTAGTACCTTGTCTGCCTACTAAACTGTAGACACCAGGGCACAGTTTCTCCTGAAGTTATCTATCCGAATTTCAACTATCGGACATGATTAAATGCGTAGAAGTAGAATGAATAGAATGGTGTGTCCCCATTCAAGTCAATTATTAGTCCATTCTATTTTTATACATTTAATCCTATCCGATAGGCGAAATCCAGATAGATAGCTTTAGAAAAAAATGGGCCCATAAATCAATTGCCAGGTAGGTAGTCCACATGGGTATACTACAAAGCAGGATAAATGAGTTAGCCAGCTAACTTTGATTTAAAAAAATAATAATAATAACTACCAATTTCTGCATCATTAAGACATTGAAACTAAAATATGTGTTTCTGGTTGTTGAGTCAACTAGACCATGTCCATTTCAAGGTTATCTTTCAAAAAAAAATATATGTTTTTTCAGAATATTTAGATTAGCTGGCTAACTCATTGATCATGCTTTGTGGTATACCCCTTAGTGGTCTACAAAGTGACCCAGTCTCTCTGTAACTCTCCTGCCTATTCACCATCATGGGTCTACAAACTAGCTACGTGTGCCTTTACCAAACAGTAGGACTCATGAAAATCTATTCTTCGCTCTGTAGTCTAAACTGGAGTGAGCCAGACTCTTTGTACAATCTATCAGGTGAGAGTGCCAAAGATTGTCTGAACTGAAGACACTCTGTCCACTTTATCTCTGTGAAGTGGAGTATATTCCTCCCTCCTTCTCCTTCCCTCGGTCTCTTTCCTCTCCACTTCTTCTCCTCTGCCTGGTAGATGTAAACTAATCCCTGGTTCAATGTGCCTGGCTGGGGATAGTGTTTGATGTGGCTGCCACTCTGGCCCAGCACCAGCCATGTGGAGATGGATGGGAAGATTGAGCTAGGAGCTACCAGGGATAACGGACGGAGCCCACCATCCGCCTCCTACCTACACAGACTCTCTCTATGGCCTTATTCTCATTCTGTCTCTCTATAACCCTGTCTCTTTTTCTCCACCTTCTCCCCTCTCTCTCTCTCTCTCCTTTTATCTGTCTCTCTTTAATCACCGTTCTCTCTCTTTATAGCCTTCTCTCATCTAAGCGGTCTGCAACTTGTTGCTTCTCTCCTTTCTTGTCATCCTCTTTCCTCCCTCTCTCTCCATGTCTCTTGTGTTTGTTAATATACCGTAATCATTATTTACCGCTGAGAGAAAGATTTCACATTTTTGTCAATTTCTTTCCCACTTTTTTTTTTTGGAACACTCATATTCAGTGATTAACTCTCAATAGATGACTCTGTTCATTCAATTTCTCATTCCAAAAACAATTTGTAGGTGTATTAGACTTTTTCTTCAAGGCCAAGTGAAGGCCAAGTGAACACTGAGAAATATTGATTGACAATAGTTGTTCTGTTCTGCTTTTGCTGTAGACGTTATTCTGAAACCTGAACGGCAAAATGAAACCAAAGCACCTAGTGTGGCTAAGCCTTACATTGGTACTATAGTACTATATTCGATTGTTTCAGATTGAGGTGCACGTGGTGTAATTTAAGCGCTCGTACTTTCAATGGCACCATTGTGTCGTACATCATTTGTATTCACGGGCGAAAGGCAGTCTTAGTACACACAAATCAAATTGTGGAGCACCAACTGGAAAGCGGCGACTGACTGAATTCAGGTGATCTGT
Organism: Salvelinus fontinalis; assembly: GCF_029448725.1. NCBI lineage: Eukaryota > Metazoa > Chordata > Actinopteri > Salmoniformes > Salmonidae > Salvelinus > Salvelinus fontinalis. The sequence goes on along the minus strand of NC_074702.1, from coordinate 29,172,482 downwards.
GAATGCCTCCCTTCGGTTGTCTCGCTGTGACACCTCGAGCATTGGGTAACCATGGCAACTGTTGGTAAACGTGCAGGAGAGGGAGTATATGATATTGTGGTGGGTAGAGCAGGGAGGCAGAGTAAGGGCAGCGGGGGGATGGGGAGAGACGTTGGTTGTTTGATGCTGCAGCTCTCTCTCTAACTCTAAACAGTCTTTCTTTCATCTGGGCCATGCCAGTCCGTCGGGGATGCCCGGTCGGCGGTTAGGGGCGGGCAACTACGTGCCTGCGCCGACTCCTACCCTTTTCACACTATCGTGCCAACCGGAACTGTACTGTGTTTTCTTTTCACATTGATCTTTTCAGCACAGTTCAAGCAACTATGGTGGATACCCAGCCAGCTCAAACAGCTTGGCTCAGCAAAGTTCGGTCCGGCTTGCTAGTGTAAAAAAGGTACACCTGTCTCTCCCATACCAGAACATTATCTTATCAGATCATGATAAATGTCCATCAGGTTAGATGACAGATTGATTAAAGGCCGAATGAAAAGGAACCTCCTTTAATGGGACGAGACCGGTTGAAGCCGCTACCGCATATGATTTCTGATCTGTTCCAAACGTAGCATGGATGATCAAAAAAGTCCCCCGCTATAGACTTGGGAGAGGGATTTGAACATCCACAAGCCCTCTTTATCTGATGAATCCTGAATCCACCTGCTTAAGAGAGATTTAAGGGATTGGCTGTGTCCCAACTGGCTCCCTATGCTCTATATAATGCACTACTTTTGACCAGGCGCCATAGGGCTCTGTTCAAAAGTGGAGCACTATATAGGGAATGCGGTGCCATTTGGGACACAGCCATTGCGTGGGTAAGTTGGCCATGATGGCGTAGTCAGCTAGCTGTTTGCTTCCTGTCTGCCGGCCTTTCTGTTTTGTTTTCAAACCCGGGGTTTCTTAGTAGTAGTCATCCTGTTTGGGTGTGGATTTAGGGACTAAGAATAGCCCTGCCAGGTTACAGGTTTCCCTCCCTGTGTTGGTGTAGCCTAGCCCTGGCCTCTCGCCTAATCTCGGCCTGAGTCAGGGCAAATATGGCCGGCCCATGCCCCACTCACTCACGCCCCCAAAACAGGCAGTCGCAGGCAGCCGGTGCTAATCCCGCTCCATCCCGAGTAATCCCAGACAATCCCGAGCTAATCCTGGAGTTGATTCGGGGGCACTCCCAGCTGGACGTCTCACACAGTCCACTGCCAGGTCATCGTGTGCACCGCGGGCAGTCCGGATACGTTATGATCCAATGGGAGGAGGAAGATGAGGGGGCAGACTAAGGAGATTCCTTTGTTAAGCAACCTGTCCATGTAAGACAATGAGAGGAAAGGCCATGATCTACAAGGCCATGTAATACAACCACCCTTTCAATTTCCTATCTGACAGAGCTAAGCGGAATGCCTCACTCTGAGTTTGGCCTTGAGGGTGGCTTTTTCCATACTTCTCCCCACAAGCTTACAACAGAATAGAATTGAAAACATTATTGTCTATTAAATATTCATAAAATGTTTCTTCAGCCCCCTGGCTTTCAGGACCAGACAAATGAAGGGAAGCACACAGAAACATACAATGACACGGAACACACATTCCAACCCTGGGTCTGGCAGCTATCTCCTATTGAAATCAGGCCCATGATACAATACACATTGTGGAAGGCCGAAATAATAATAAAGTGAAATAGAAAGCTAAGACACAAATGTATTCCCTGATCCCATCCGCCTTAAGTAAACAGACGTGCTGTATATCAAAAGTTGTCAAATCAAACTTCTATGGAAATGTATATATCACAGAGTGGATTTTTAAACAACAACAACCGGTTTGCGGTAGCCTTGCACTGTTATTTGTGAAAAGGGCATCTGCCCGATTTATAGAACAATTGTAGCCAGTGGAAGACTGTGTAGCACATATAAATATAATTACTAGAATGGTAAAGCCCCTCAGACAACATCAAGTTCACAGAACACTCATGGCTACATTCAATATGGCAGCCGGTTCACCCATCACATACGTAACATTGACTTGAATGGGAATGTCCTTTCTAGTAATTCTATTTCTATGGTGTGGCACCCCGGTGGCCCCAGAGAGACAATCGGCTTGTGATCAACTCTCATTAGAGCCCACGATCCTGATACCTGACTTACGTTCTTTATTCGCTCTGTACCAAGCCACTCTACCACAGCCCTCTTTGCCCGCAGATTAAGATTAAGACCCATTAACCCGCTCAAATCTGACACGTTCACGCTCTTTCCGACACAGGTGGCCTCAGAGCAGCAGAAAGGGATTTTTCCAAGACCGGGTACTTGTTCAAAGTCAATCGAATAGGGACTACAAGACTTCCTGTTTTGGATCGACCGAGCTCCGTTCATGTTCCGAGAATGAACAAAAACAAAACGGGCCTTGGTCATGGTAAATAATTCTCTTTCAAACCGTTTAATTTGCCCCTCAGCCTTCTGGCCATTCACATTGATTCCTGCTCAGTCCTCCCTCCTCACACCCACTGAGTTTGATTTTTGGATCTGGAGTAGCCAGTTCAACTTGGAGAATCGATTCAACTTAATAGCCTTCAATGCTAAGGCTTGGTATTAGACACATCAATGTCTGACTGTCTGTAGGAAGATATTCTATTGGACTAGCTTTGTGAAGGCGATATGGCTCCCTTTCCAATGCCCTTGCTCGAGGGTATCCCCGGCATTGCGTGAGTCGGGTGACCGCGCCCAGTTGCCCAGCCTGGCGCAATGCCAATGTGTGTCCCCTCTGCCGCCACTCCCAGGGTAACAATCTGCCATTAAGACTGTGGTGAGCGGGGTGGCCGGGGGGGGGGGGGGGGGGCTTGACTGGCAAGGCGGGCAGCTGGGATAGAGGGGGGTAAGGGGGTGAGAATGTAGAGGTATAGCATGGAGCCCAGTGTGTGAAAACCCTCCGAGCCACACAATGGGCTGCCCTCAAAATGGGGCCCCTCTACCCCCCACATACTCACAAGAGGGGATAGAAGAAACAGGTCAAACTGTACAGGGCCCGTCTTGTGGAGAGAGGTTGTACTCATTCAAATAGAACCGAGTGACGAGCCCAAAGACAAGAGGGCTCGCATGGGAACGCCAAAAGAAACCACTCACCCGGTTCAAATAACTTAAAGGGTTGGATGACTGGCATGTTCGTTCTGCAAAGACGAGCATCTGTCTGGAAGCTGTTCACCGCCATTCGCCATGTACTCATTCGGTGTTTACCAATCCCATTTCACACAGAAAGCAGCCATTATGCTCCTCTGCTGTCTATGGGTATCTCTTCATAGCACACCATTCATTAGATAAGCACAAATCATGGGGGACCAGGAGAGGCTCTGGCTGTGTTTATTGTGATGCCTGTTTGTGGGGGGGGGGGGGGGCTCAAACACAAGCAGTTTTGTTCAGGCAAAGGAATGAGTTTTGTCAGCTAAGCCTGTCTCCAGGCTATTGATGGAAATTAGCACTGGCTAAATATTCGCTTCCCGTGATTGATGTCACAGCTCGGCTTGTCCCCCTTTGAAGGGAAATAAAGAATTTAGAGGCGCATAGATTAATGGGAATCGGCGGGTTGGTGCATTCAGCATTCTCTGTCTGCAGGGGTGGGGTGGAGTGGAGGGATGGGAAGGCTTCAAGGGGACTGAAGGGCCTAATGGTAGATAAAATATGGCTCCATACGGAACAAAGCAGATACAGCACGCTATCCCAAGTGGCACAGGTACAGACAGGAACACAGATCTCGTTGGCTGCGAAGGAAGCCCAAAGTCAGAGGATAATTCAAATCTCTTTAGAGGAGGAGAGCCTACTTTAAGGAGAGACAGATGGGCAGACGGACGAGCCTGATTTCTGGACTGCGCCCAAATTGAAAAGATTCAAAAAAGAAGACCTCTTATTAGGAGTTGAGAAACTAACTTAAGCCGCCACATGCCACAGGGGCGGCTGGTAGCCATACGGTTAAGAGCGTTGGGCCAGTAACCGAAAGGACTAGGTGAAAAATCTGGTGATGTGCCCTTGAGCAAGGCACTTAACCCTAATTGCTCTGGAGAAGATCATCTGCTGAATGACAAAAAAAGTTATCATTTTATATGGTCCAATGTATGTCCATAGTCACGGAACTATCAAGTAGGTCTAGTTGTGGAGTCACGGCAAGCCCTGTCAGAAACCTAGGCTAGGAACCAGGCTGAGCTATCGTACAGACCATTGGCTACTATCTGTACCTAAGACATAGTCTGGAGAACCTTTGCCATTAGAGCCTTACTAAGGCAAGTTCCCCCTCTTACGACAATGCAAATCAATTTCAGAATTGCTATATCATCCCACACACCACTCAGTGCCATTCCAAAGGGGGAAAAGAGGGAAAGTCAATTGAGAGTTTGAGCTGCCATGTGCCGTGGTGCCCACAGTCAGGAAGTCTGTGGGGAGAGGGTGTAATGGAATTGGTAGGGGATTCCTGCTTGGCTGTGTTCTAATTGCAGCCAGTCCCTGGCAAATCGCTGCCTGTATACTTCTATAAGCACCAAGGGGGATGGTTAGCGGTCGGGTGTGGAACTGTGGATCAAGGGCTGCACGAGCTTTGGCGGCTAAAAATAGCTGCTAACAGATTAGCAGACCATCTGAGACCGGGATAGGGGATTGGAAAAAAATCCACCACGGAATGCCAGGGCGGTCTTGGCGGCTTTCCAGTTGGTCGGCGTGAGGGGGACACGACATCTATGACACCCGTGCGACGAAAGCCTCCGCCTGGGCTCGTAATCACGTCTGACGCCCACGCCAAACGTGGGGAAGACCTGTGCCAGGGAGGGCACAAGGCGGGCACATGCAAGAGGGTATGGTTTTCCACAGGGGCTATGGGAGTTAGGCTTCGCTTTCCCCTGTGAGGATTCACAAACAGGTGTAGTGGTTGGTCCACCTGTGGGGCCTGCTCACAGCTCACACTTCGACTAAAGTCTGGGGATCCATCAGACTCACATTTTCCACTGGGCCTGCCATCATGCTGTCATAAAGTCATGCACGTTTCTGGAGAGAGGCTTTTACAGCTTTTTGTTTGTATGTGTGTGTGTGTGTGTGTGTGTGCTTGTCTATTTGTGTGTGCTTGAGTCAGGTCTTTTAACGGCCCACAGGCGGAGTGTGGATTTGATTATATTGAAACCACCCTCTGCCACAAAGAAACAGACGATGCAACAATGGAATCAATGCCGATGCGATTTTCTCCTCCTCTCACTCCACAACATGATCCCGTTCATAATAATAACAATCTCATTTCCCGCATTCTAAAGGTCAGCACACACCTCTGATCAGACTTTAATAAACATCATTTCTCAGGGTTTCATTTCATATCAGCAGAGCAGGAAACTCATTCGGCAGCGGTTGCCTTATGGCATGCAAAATTTCATAGAATAGTCCCCTTTTAATTGCTTGCAATTTCATATCGCGGAGACTAATGATCATCGCAATCAGATGGAAGCGTCCAAAGATTCAGAAGGACACGCACGCAGACATGCACGAATGCATCTTAAGCAGGCAGGCACGCACACACGCACACACACACAGTAGGGTATCCATCATGACTTGTGAGGTGCAGATGATGTGAAGACCGAAACTCAGGCATGTCTACACGTATATCACATGTATCAGTCCCGCAATAACACACAGCTTCTCCCTCACACGTTCATCTTCTCACATATACTGGCAAACAAAATATACACATAGGCCTCTTCACACACTCTCTCTCTCACTCACACACACACACACACACACACACACACACACACACACACAAAGAGCCTGGCACAGTGGGCACGCTCATTACCGCAATGCCAAGCTACTAGTTGCTAAGGAGACCTGTGGGAGAGGGAGGCTCCTTGTTGCCATAGCAGCCGGCCTGCTCCCTGCCAACTATCCCCCGAGGGAAAGGCAGCTAAGGAGAGAGGTGGGGGGGGTGAAGTAGGGAGAGGTAGAGGGCACCCGTCTAATAGGGGAGAGGTGCTGGGGAACTTCATTAAGCGCCCTGTGTACCACACCAACCACCGCTCCTCAACAATATACACCACATGCTATACACGCACACTCAAGTCTACTTATTCAGAGATGCAGAGAGCTACACCCACCTATGGTGTACGCCTACATACGACATTGAAAAAGGTAAGTGTATATGCGGAATCTTAGGTCAAGGAAAGGCAGCTATAGAAGGAACGAGGGAAAAGAGAACAAAGGAGGATCAAAGAGGGTCTTGCATTTTGGTGTGAATGGAGAACGTTTGGGGGATCTTAACTATGGAGGCGTCTGATAACCACGGAGCCATCTTGAGACATTCCTCTATGTAAACACATCGTTACCACCGTCTCTTTGAGCCAACATGGCCATCCAGTGATAGCCGCCGTGTGTGTGTGATTGGTTGAGCCTTCTGTGTGACATCACTCCGAGCCCATACCGAAACACAAAACAATGACGGCCAATTTCTCTCCCCTCGAATCTAAAACCAGTAGTAACCACCAACTTCACTGACCGTTATATCTAATATTCCCACACCCCAAAAAACATTGCCGCCGAGGAGGGCTCGTTAGCTAGGCACCTCAGCCGTTTTCTTCTGAAACAGCTCAGCTATCAATGCTAGCTAACTAGCTAACATTAGCTAGACTGCATCCAGACTCGGGAGTCTGGACGCATAGACAGGTCACATAGGCTTCAGGAGACAGCTGGTTAGATATGCTTCCACCATGGGCAACAACAACTGGCAACTAGTTCCCTTTCACTTAAATATGTTCAACTCATAGTTAGTTTATCCACTGACCACTGCATTAAGGAGGATAGCTAAATTACTGAAATGTAGCTAGCTAGCTAGCTAGCTCACCAACTAATCGTGGATTTCCTATTCTTTGATAGATTTGGGTTAACATGCTCATATCAAGCAACAGACAGTTTGTGTGAAGGTAAAAATAACTATTAGTGGACTCGTTTTTATGAATGACCGGATAGTGAAACTAAAATAGACAATTTATTTTTCATTCAGTGCTTACTGCTTATGCCGGTGACCAAGCTAAACAGACAGCTCTGCAGGGCATCTGTGTGACACCACACACCCAAGAAGGCTCAACCAATCACCCAGCGCAACTCATGAATATGAAGGACTTTGCCTCCGGCCATCTCACGAAAGGAAATGTCCAGTGAGCCCATTCCATCCACTTCCTGGAAATTCAGTCTATGAGAATGAACAAACAATGAATGATTTCAACTTCACATACAGCTATGCTGTATATCCAACCATACAGTACAACGGCTCAATGGGAACCTACTACACAACATACTCAAGGAAACATACCATAGCAGCATTCCTTCACAAAACAAAAGCCCACACTGAAGAGTAAGAGAGTGCTCATTCAGGACTTACTCATCCCGCAAGAGAGGCCTCCGAGATTGCTTAAACAGAGTACAGATAGTGATACAGCGAAGTGATAATGCTGAGTTCATAGGTCAAGGTTTGCCTTTTACATTGAAGTGCATACACATACAGTAAGAGTGCCTTTACGTAGTGGGAAATGTATGAACCATGTTGCTTCCATGGAAATTAAATGGATTCTATTTATATGGTTGCTTGACCCTCAAGATTGGAAGTGCCAACCTACTGTATGAATGAGTAGCTTTACTGCCTAGTTTGAATCTCAATGGGGGGTGGCGGTGGTGAAGGGCACAGAACACCCTGTCTGCTGGGGTAACTTGTCTCACTGTCTAGACTAATGAGAGAAGGAGAGATGCCCCTCTGAGTTAGGAGGAAAAGTGGAATGGGGGGGGGGGGGGGTTTCACCCCTCCTCCTCTGCCTTCTCCCTCCATTTCCCGAAACAAAAAGAGCCCAATTAAGTCAGTTTGAGTTAGGGTCTGGTGGTGTGTGTCTGTACATTTGTCTGTGTGTGTATGAGAGGAAAACAAGGAGGGGGGGGGGGTCGTTCTCTCAATCGCTTACTCGCGTGGGAGAGAGAAGGGGAGAGCAGCCAACCACAGAGAGAGAGAAACGCACTACTCTACAACATAAGCGGGGCAAAACTTGCTCTCAGCTCCTCGACGGGAGACGCTGAAATATTAATCAGCATGCTCCGGTCACAGACTCCTCTCCTCTGAATGCAATTGCTTCAAACCCCTTCCCTCCCTAATGAGTGGCTATGAGTGGGTTCATGAATGGCTAATGGACACAGATGGGGGGGGGGGGGGGGGCTGATGGCGGGATAGATAGCGATGGGGGGGGAGTGAGGTATGGGGGGGGGGGGGGGTGTAGAGAAATGGCGTGACCTTTTAAGAGGCTACTGAAAGCTTCATTACGACTATCCCCACTATTCTTCTTCTCGTTCCCTCAATCTTTCTTTCTCCCTCTCCATTTCTCCTTCTCCGTCTCTCCCTCTGTTTCCTTCCTCTCTCTGTCTCTCCCTGTTTCCTTCCTCTCTCTGTCTCTCCATCGCTCTCTCATCCATCTACCTTGCGCTCTCCTGTTGGTGCGTGCTGACTGATAACCCTCTTAACCCCTTACCCACACAACCCCTCAGAGCTATACTGTACACTGAAGTTTCAGTTCTAGGGCTATCTAAGGGCACTTCACCAAACTACACACTTATCCTTTAATGAATGCACACAGCGTTCAGGTCAAAATGAACATACTGTACATGCAGGCAAACGTATAAAATAACCTACCAACATTAAAGCTGCAATAGTCTGAATGTTGCCTCCAAAACCCTTACATAGAAATGCCTCATATAGAATGTAAACATAGAAATGTCTCATATAGAATGTAATCAGCTGTAGGGCTGTAGAGAAATCCACACAGGCCAGACAGTAGTAGCCCGAGAGTATCTGAAAAGTGGTGAAGTGTTACTTGAAGAGAGTCTCTCAGTAGAAAGCCGATGCACTATTTCGGCCTTGTTGATTGGATTCGTAAAGCCAAATGGGTAATAGATTTGGGATATACCCCCACATTGAAGAAAACTTTATGCTGAGAAGTTTATGCACAATCCCCGATTCATTGAGAAGAGACAAAATAAATGGAAAAGGGAAAGCAAAAGGGAAAACATTTAAATTCAGTTGATTTTCGAGACTACTTATTGACTGTGAACCGTGCAGGAACGTTTTAAAAGTGGACCACTTCAACTACTATTGGAACCCTAACTCCCCCTAGCATTCTCCTCAACTCAAAGTGTACGAGACACAATCAGCAGCGCCTTGAATCTATCAAGTCGGGAGGGGATTAGTGAGCAGAAGAATGAGAAATGTGGGTTACTTCGTCTTCCCAGGACCCTCCGTTACCATAGAGGCCGTGTCTGGATTTGGAGCGGCTGGAGCTGCCAGCGTGCTGACGCAGATGCACACACTCCCCTGCTTAATCCACTCGCTAATTGGAGGAGTGGGCCCCTATTGGGCCTATGACCTAATTCTTGACCTAACCCCTCCCTCTCGGCAGCAGTCATGGCTGGGCGGGCCACCGGATTACAGTTCGCGCGGGGAAATGAGACCTGGTTCATAAGAAGCGTATCGGTCTATGTCAGATTGTATGGGGCTGTAGGAGACTGTACGGAGGAATGGGGTCATGCTGCATGGGGACGTATGCTGCACGGGGACGTACGGCCTATCTATGGGTCTGGGTAAGGATGTATGCGATTGCACGAGGCAGGCCGGATTAGGGCAGGAAAATGAGACCTGGTTCACAGGGGGTGTGCAGGGCTGTATGGGCTCATGCTGCACTGAGACATATGTATGGGGCTGTGCAGGGTTGTAAGGGGATGTAGTAGGATGTATGGGGTCGTACTGTCCGAGGCCATACAGGGCTGTGTCGGGGGGTGTGGCAGGGTGGCCGCATAGGCCAATGGGGATTATAGAGTCAGACTACAGTCATACACGGGTCGCTATAAGGCATACAGCATATATATATATATATATTGCCTCCTCTACAGAGGGATGAAAGCACCATTATGTCTATCAGTACTGTTGAATGTGATTGTGTGTGTGTGTGTGTGTGTGTGTGTGTGTGTGTGTGTGTGTGTGTGTGTGTGTGTGTGTGTGTGTGTGTGTGTGTGTGTGTGTGTGTGTGTGTGTGTGTGTGTGTGTGTGTGTGTGTGTGTGTGTGTGTGTGTGTGTGTGTGTGTGTGTGTGTGTGTGAGAGAGCGAGAGAGTTTCCGCCTGAGTGGTACTGTCAGTGGGTATCACTCAGCCCGGCTGCGTGGCAAGACGCGTGGGTCATTAGCAGAGATGGAGAGAGAGAGAAGGAGCAGAACGGAAGAGAGAATGAAGGGAGAGAGAGACTGAGTCGGGCAGCGCGCCTTAATGTCCGTCTTGAGAGCATTATACATGGCGCTGCACTCTCCTCTCAGTCACGCAATCACCCCACCGTAAAAGCAGACTCAGCCCCCCTTTTCTCCTCTGTCACTCTCTCTCTCTCTACCCCTCCACCCCCCCCCATGCCCAGTCTCTTATTCCCTCTCTCCAAATCTCTTCCCTCCTCGTTCACACCGTTCATTCACTTCATCTTCATTATCGCGTTTCATCTCTCCCTTGCTCCAAATCTATCGCTCCCACTTTCTCTCGATTGCTGGCACGTCATTTTTTTCTCCCCTCGTTCCAATCTCCCCATGTTCTCCAACCCCGTAGCCCTACGCGTTCATTTCCTCTCTTTCCCTCTCTCCATCAGTGTCACTTGCCTGCACTCTGGTCCACGGCGCTACGTAGCTACTGCTCTATGTCTTCAGACACATGCTTAGACACAGACGGACACACACACACACACACACACACACACACACACACACACACACACACACACACACACACACACACACACACACACACACACACACACACACACACACACACACACGTCTCTGCTACGCACTCTTTCATTCATCATCTGTTTTCCCAATGTTCTCCTTCCTTCGCTCTGGGGCTATGCCCAGTGCAGAGATGCCCGACGCTAAATGTTGAAAACAACATGGATGACATTTACTAGGATAATGGTAAACATTTGCCTGTCTCCTTCTACATAGCTGCGTCGTGTTCATTAGGTACCAAAAGGAAGAAAATAGACTGAAACAGGGAAAGGAGTTCTACAACAAGAAACACTCATTTACGTTTTCTGTTGCAAAATGTTTGGAAACATTTTCCGTAGCATGTCATAATGAACACTACCCGGGATTCATACACGCATGGCACCAATTGTCCCCAATGCAATGGTGGCTTGCTTGCTTAGCGGGTTAGGGGGTTGAATAATTTCTTAGCGTACATCTGTTGGTGGTAGCGTTAGCATTCTAACACCCAAGCAGATGATGGGTTGCTGCATTTGTCTCTATGAAACATTTGTGAGACCGACACAGAGCTGCCTAGCGTAGCCCAGCGTTAGCCCCGCTAACACGGAACCATAGTGAGGCTAAGTGATGCAATCTGGCCTGATGCCAACAGCGCTCTGAAACAGACTCAAGCCTCAGATGATATGCAGACAGAAAATGAGACGCATGTACGCCCACTCGCTGCTTGGGGACCACGTGACTGCACAGGTGCAAATGGGGCTGGGTGGATAGAGGACAGAGAGTTTCGGCAAGTAGGCTACAAGACTGAACAGTGTATTTGAGGGATGACTGAGACAAAGATGGAATGATAAGAGTGGCTGGCGACGGAGTGTGAAAAGGTGGCTAGATGAAGCCTAGACGCCTCATATACAAAAGACAGGCAATCACATTGAGACTGCACACACTCACCTCCAAACACACACACACACACACACACACACACACACACACACACACACACACACACACACACACACACACACACACACACACACACACACACACACACACACACACACAATCACATTGAGACTGCACACACTCACCTCCAAACACACACACACACACACACACACACACACACACACACACACACACACACACACACACACACACACACACACACACACACACACACACACACACACCTGCAAGCTCTCAACCATGTTTTAGCTGTCAATCCCCCCCTCACTTCCCCTCTCTTGCCCGAGAGTGCAGGCATCTGATCACCCCCCCTTTCCCCATTCTCTTGTCAGCGTGTCACTCAGGCCTTCTAGGTCCCACCTTCCCACCTACGAGTTCATCCCACCAGCCACCATCCTAGCCTGCTCTCCCGATCGACACACACACGAGTAACACAACCAAACAACCTCTCCCTTATGACAGAAATATATTAATCACACACACGAGTAACACAACCAAACAATCTCTCCCTTATGACAATCATACATTCATAACATTCAGTCACACACACACACACACACACACACACACACACACACACACACACACACCTCTCTTCTACACCACTGATTTATTTGCCTCCCCAGTTGTTCCGTCTGCATGGATCACTTGTAAGGATTTGAGAAAATACTTTTGCTAAGCTGATTGCTAAGGGGGGGACAAATTAACGTCGCACAACTGCATAAAACCTTCCTGGGTCACGGTCTCCCTTATGTAATAGTGTGTGTCTGAGTTCCCGAAATACCACTCCCCCACACACACACAGCCCCCGCCTCACCCCATTCACCCATTCTGTTCTAATTGAGGGATCTTTTTTCGGAAGCTGTTATTGCTCTCATTTAATTATTTATTTTGTCGGGAAGCACTGAGCAATCTGGTGGGATAAGAGAGCTGGTGTGTGTGTGTGTTTTTACAGTAACTGTAACATACAGTGACTGAGTCTAGACCAGTGAGTCTAGACCAGAATAGAACTTGAGTGAAATGAGGTATACGTGAAGGGAAGGCGGGTTAGGTCTTTGTGTGCCTGTGTTTTTTTTATTTGCACGAAAGTAGGCTATATACTGTGTGAATTTTACAGTGAATATGTGATTTTGCGGATGTGTGTGTGTGTGTGTGTGTGTGTGTGTGTGTGTGTGTGTGTGTGTGTGTGTGTGTGTGTGTGTGCGTGTGTGTGAGACACAGTTTGTCTTCAGTATTCAATGTTTGTCCTGGGGGGGGATAAATGTCAAATTTCGACGGTTAAGTTTAGGCATTAAGGGGCCTCCCGAGTGGCGCAGCAGTCTAAGGCACCGCATCGCAGTGCTAGCTGCGTCACTACAGATCCTGGTTCGATACCGGACTGTGTCGCAGCCGGGAGCGACCGGGAGACCCATGATGCGGCGCAGAATTGACCCAGCGTCGTTCGCGTTAGGGGAGTTGCAGCGATGGGACTGTAACTACCAATTGGATATCATGAAAATGGGGAGAAAAAATGTGTAAGAATCTTTTTTTAACTTATTGTCATTATTTCCAAATGGTTAAGGTCAGAGTTAAGGTTTGGGATATTGTTTCAAATGAGTGCCTCGTACTGTGATTGAACACGCGACCCTCGGTGCTCGCTAGCAAGCCGCAAGCCTACTTGATGGTAATAGCGCTCACCATTGCCCCTAGTGGATGGTTTTGAAGGCATCTCCCGACACCCTGGGGACCTGGACGAATGTCAAATATCGCCTTGGATCTGGAGTGACCTGGCTGGAGTGTGCATGCATGTACATAACAGAGAGTGTGTGACAAGAGAGAGATACTGTATAAGGTGTTCATAATCAGACATCATAAATCTCTCCAGCTTGTATCATCTCTCACTGTGTGCGTCTCTCTCAAATTACACCATTCCCCTGGGCCAAAAGAGAGGATAAAATATGAATCAGCTGATGGTTTCCAGTCTTGCACCCTCAGACTAGCCACCCTCAGCACGCACACACACACACACACACACACACACACACACACACACACACACACACACACACACACACACACACACACACACACACACACACACACACACACACACACACACACCTGTTATTTCCCAACTGGAGTGTTTATCTCCTACTTTCTGCAAAGGCCTGTGTGTCCCAACAGTACTATGAGTGTCTGTGCATCTCTCCACAGAGGTTGGCACACGTGTCAGTGTCACGTTTGTAGAAATCAATAACTAAACAGATATGATCCATGTGACTTCATCCCCTTCATGAGTAATGCCTGTATTGTAACACTGTAATAAGATTGTGTGATTGTCAGCGGAGACCCGGGTCGTGTTCATTGGGGCAGGCAACGGAAAATGTTCTACAACATTTTGCAACAGAATACAAAAATGAGTCCCTCCCTGTTTCAGTCCATTTTCTTTCATTTGATGCCTAATGAACACAACCCTGTCATTACAAAATGTTAGCTAGCTGCTGACCCTATCTATGCCTTCTTGGCCTGGACCGCCCGTTACCTAAAGACACGTTATAAATAACAGTCTCGTCACTTCAGATTAGAGCGTCTGACTGACGCACCCGCTCCAACCTGACGCCAATCCCCTGGCATCTGACTGCCTGCAGCTCACACACACACACAAACATATACCCTAAGTAGCACACACACACACACACATTCAGAGACCAGCATCCCCCCCTCTCTCACACACACACACACACACACACACACACACACACACACACACACACACACACACACACACACACACACACACACACACACACACACACACACACACAAACATATACCCTAAGTAGCACAGAGAACCACACACATTCAGAGACCAGCACCCCCCCCTCTCTCACACACACACACACACACACACACACACACACACACACACACACACACACACACACACACACACACACACACACACACACACACACACACAGAGGTCATTAAGAAATACTCATTCCCCTCCAAACAAAGGGGAAAAAAACTAATTCCACATGCAGGCAACACACACACACAATCAACATCTTCATTAGCCCCTAACACAGGAGATTCCCTTGAACCAAATGAAGTTATTAGCCCCTGCAGGCATTACACACACGAGCACCGTTAAAACACACCGTTATAGACATTAGGAAGTCAGCGCCAAGGCTGTGCACCATTCTCTGCAGTGACACGCTGTCACACTAATCAGAGGGGCCCAAGACAACCCCTCCCCCTGCAGTATCCCCCACAAAGACACGCCACCATCACTCACTGTTGACCCTTTGTTGTGTGTTGTCAGCATCATGTGTGTGTGTGTTCTGTGTGTGCTTGCCCTCATACGCGTGTGTTCGTTTTTCTATGCCTGTGTGTTTGAGCACATGCATGTGCGGGTGGGCGCGGCCAACACCACAAAGCACCACAAAGCCCACGCACTACAGTAGCCTCCTCTAAGGAGATGATTAAGTTCAGGCCAGGGCCTCAGATTCCAGCCTTCCTAGAAGTTAGAAGAGCCGGTATTTATAGTCAGCTGTTGGTTGTTGTCAGTACTGTCTAGGACCAAGAGGTAATCCAGTGTCCATTCCAGACCAAGTGAGAGAGAGGAACTGGAAGCTGAAAAGACGACCTGCTTTTGGACCAGATTAGAACTACTACATACAAACCCCTTTCGATAGCCGTCTGCCTGTGCCTCTCCTTTCAGCCGACCCCTCCCCCTCTCATCCTACTCCGCGAACCATACCATTTCAGTTCATTTCATCAGAGGCGTACCAATATTTGTCTTTTATCTTTTTCTTCTTCCGCAAAAAAAAAAAAAACTGTTCCCACATCAAACGCGTTTGCCTATTGATTGAATGGGAATGTAGCGTATGATGCGGGCAATCTTATCCAACTCTCACACACACTCGCACGCACATTACGAATAATTAGGGTGCCTGATATGATTGTGTAAGTATGGGAATGTGTATGGGGAGGGGAGGGAGATAGCATCTACAAACAACTGACTCATAATTTGGACTGTGCTGCGAGTCCGCGACAGTATTTGCATCAAAGCAGTTGGTCAACAACTGGATGTTAAACCCCTGCACAGTCCATCATTTAAAAGTGATCATCGACTATACCATACGTTATTTATTACCAACAAATGGCTGCTGTACGGACGATGGGTTTGTGTCGCATTAAACAGTCTCCTCAGGCCTGGGTATGCGAGTGCTTCCTCTAAGTGTATATTTACATTACCTACCACGTCTCTCAATGAAACCAGGCCAGGGCTATTACTGCAATTACGCCTTGCTTTAAAACAACTTTCCTAAATACCTTCATTACCTGGGATGGACCGCGCCTCTCGCCTCGCACCGTTCATAATAAACCTGGGTTCATAATAACCCTGGCCCTCAGACTTCCTCCATCTTCCATGGAGTCAAACCCCCTAATTTGCCTGTTTCGTAACTGTCGGGCTCGCTGACTGGGTGACACTAGTGCTAAAGATAGAGCTGGGCTGTCGCTTAGCGGTTAGAGTCTGTTAGCATGGTTAGCGTCTGTTAGCGGTGCCACTGCCGTCGAGGTACAGGGCAGGGATAACAAGGGCTAAGCCACCTGCAGACACACCTCAGCAGCGCTCACTTAAATGGGATGCACTTAAGAGTTAAGAGTCAGTCAGGCGCTTGGTGATTAAGGCTAAGCAGGCTAAAGGACTGAACTCGAACATACTCCTCAACTCGTGACTACCTAAGTCCACCCTACTCCCTATATAGTGCACTACTTTTGACCAGGGCCCTTATGGGATTGGGCGCCATTTGGGACACACAAAGGGCTCTTTTAGAAACATAGACTACAACAGGTGTTTATGTGAAGACGACCGAACTCCACACAGGGAGACATACAGATCATGAAGACAGAGTCGCGTTTAAATGGAAAAGAAACACTTAAAACCCCAGGCCTCCAAGCATTTCTCACATGTACACCAATGAAGTGTTAGTTTCATTACTATGAGCCTGGTTGTGAAAGACTAAACTGACACTTGCCAAGCATGGAATACCTGGTAGAAGATGAGCTGACGTGTGATTTTCACTCTTTTATGGGGTGGTATTAGTGCAGTCCTGAATCGTCTGTCTATGTGTTCTGGTGTTGATTACTAACTGTGGTCCTTCCAAATGTTGCTTTTTGGGCCGTGTTCCAATGTTAGCTTTGTTGAACATTGCAATGTCATGAATAGAGCCCACATTATTACTGATTCTACATGTCAGAGAGGCATGCTTGTTCTACGTAACGCCTGAACGCTCCACAACGTTGTGCCCTGGTAAACATGCTCCCTGTGATACCCTGTACTAACCATGTCTATTCACAGGAAGTAGTGAGCAATCAAACTAGCCCTGACGATTTTCTCATGTTTTGGAGGATCTCACTGTTAAATTGTGAGGGTAAAACCATACATGTACAGTGGATGTGTTCATATGTAAACTCATCAAAAAAATGAACGTCCTCTCACTGTCAAAGTGAGGTCGACCGATTAATCGGCATGGCCGATTAATTAGGGCTGATTTCAAGTTTTCATAACAATCGGTAATTGGCATTTTTGGACGCCAATCATGGCCGATTACATTGCAATCCACAAGGAGACTGCGTGGCAGGCTGACCACCTGTTACGCAAATGCAGCAAGGAACCAAGGTTAGTTGCTAGCTAGCATTAAACTTATCTAATAAAAAACAATCAATCTTAACATAATCACAAGTTAACTACACATGGTTGATGATATTACTAGTTTAACTAGCTTGTCCTGCGTTGCATATAATCAATGCGGTGCCTGTTAATTTATCATCGAATCACAGCCTACTTCGCCAAACGGGTGATGATTTAACAAAAGCACATTCGCAAAAAAAGCACAATCGTAGCACCAATGTACCTAGCCATGAACATCAATGCCTTTCTTAAAATCAATACACAAGTATATTTTTCAAACCTGCATATTTAGTTAAAAGAAATTCATGATAGCAGGCAAGGGAAATTGTGTCACTTCTCTTGCGTTCAGTGTAAGAAGAGGCAGGGTATATGCAGCAGTTTGGGCCGCCTGGCTTGTTGTGAACTGTTTCTCTTGCGAACCATTTCTTCCTAACAAAGACCGTAATTAATTTGCCAGAATTTTACATAATTATGACACAACATTGAAGGTTGTGCAATGTAACAGCAAAATTTAGACTTAGGGTTGCCACCTGTTCGATAAAATACGGAACGGTTCCGTATTTCACTGAAAGAATAAACGTTTTGTTTTCGAAATGATAGTTTCCGGATTTTACCATATTAATGACCTAAGGCTCGTATTTCTGTGTGTTTATTATATTATAATTAAGTCTATGATTTGATATTTGATAGAACAGTCTGACTGAGCGGTGGTAGGCAGCAGCAGGCTCGTAAGCACTCATTCAAACAGCACTTTCCTGAGTTTGCCAGCAGCTCTTCACAATGCTTGAAGCACAGCTCTGTTTATGACTTCAAGCCTATCATCTCCCGATATTAGGCTGACAATACAATAGTGCCTATAAGAACATCCAATAGCCAAAGGTATATGAAATACAAATCGTATAGGGAGAAATAGTCCTAATAAATTCCTATAATAACTACAACCTAAAACTTCTTAACTGGGAATATTGAAGACTCATGTTAAAATGAACCACCAGCTTTAATATGTTCTCATGTTCTGAGCAAGGAACTTAAACGTTAGCTTTTTTTACATGGCATATATTGCACTTTTACTTTCTTCTCCAACACTGTGTTTTTGCATTATTTAAACCAAATTGAACATGTTCCATTATTTATTTGAGACTAAATTGATTTTTTTAATGTATTATATTAAGTTAAAATAAAAGTGTTCATTCAGAATTGTTGTAATTGTCATTATTACAAATATATATATAAAAATCGTCCAATTAATCGGTATCAGCTTTTTTTGGTCCTCCAATAATCGGTATCGGCATTGAAAAATCATAATCGGTCAACCTCTACTGTCAAATGCGTTTATTTTCAGCAAACTTTACATGTGTAAATATTTGTATGAACATATTAAGATTCAACAACTGAGACATAAACTGAACATGTTCCACAGACATGTGACTAACAGAAATTGAATAATGTGTCCCTGAACAAGGGGGGGTCAAAATCAAAAGTAACAGTCAGTATCTGGTGTGGCCACCAGCTGCATTAAGTACTGCAGTGCAACTCCTCCTCATGGACTGCACCAGATTTGCCAGTTCTTGCTGTGAGACGTTACCCATCTCTTCCACCAAGGCACCTGCAAGTTCCCAGACATTTCTGGGGGCAATGGGCCTAGCCCTCACCCTCTGATCCAACAGGTCCCAGACGTGCTCAATGGGATTGAGATCCGGGCTCTTCGCTGGCCATGGCAGAACACTGACATTCCTGTCTTGCAGGAAATCACGCACAGTACGAGCAGTATGGCTGGTGGCATTGTCATGCTGGAGGGTCATGTCAGGATGAGCCTGCAGGAAGGGTACACATGAGGGAGGAGGATGTCTTCCCAGTAAAGCACAGTGTTGAGATTGCCTACAATGACAACAAGCTCAGTCCAATGATGCTGTGACACAACGCCCCAGACCATGACGGACCCTCCACCTCCAAATCGATCCCGCTCCAGAGTACAGGCCTCGGTGTAACACTCATTCCTTCAACGATAAACGCGAATCCGACCATCACCCCTGGTGAGACAATACCGCAACTTGTCAGTGAAGAGCACTTTTTGCCAGTCCTGTCTCGTCCAGCGACGGTGGGTTTGTGCCCATAGGTGACGTTGTTGCTGGTAATGTCTGGTGAGGACCTGCCTTACAACGGGCCTACTAGCCCTCAGTCCAGCCTCTCTCAGGCTATTGCGGACAGTCTGAGCACTGATGGAGGGATTGTGCGTTCCTGGTGTAACTCGGGCAGTTGTTGTTGCCATCCTGTACCTGTCCCGCAGGTGTGATGTTCGGATGTACCGATCCTGTGCATGTGTTGTTACATGTGGTCTGCCATTGCGAGTACGATCAGCTGTCCGTCCTGTCTCCCTGTAGCGCTGTCTTAGGCGTCTCACAGTACAGACATTGCAATTTATTACCCTGGCCACATCTGCAGTCCTCATGCCTCCTTGCAGCATGCCTAAGGCACGTTCACGCAGATGAGCAGGGACCATGGGCATCTTTCTTTTGGTGTTTTTCAGAGTCCGTAGAAAGGCCTCTTTAGTGTCCTAAGTTTCCATAACTGTGACCTTAATTGCCTACCGTCTGTAAGCTGTTAGTGTCTTATCAACCGTTCCACAGGTGCATGTTCATTAATTGTTTATGGTTCATTGAACAAGCATGGGAAACAGTTTTTAAAACCTTCACAATGAAAATCTGTGAAGTTGTTTGGATTTTTACAAATTATCTTTGAAAGACAGGGTTCTGAAGAAGGGGCGTTTCTTTTTTTTGCTGAGTTTATATACTGTATACACCTTTTCTATTCATATACTGTTCATAATGTCTATACACACCATCATATTCATGTACACTGAGTGGACAAACCATTAGGAACACCATCCTAATATTGATTGCACCCTCTTTTGCCCTCATAACAGCCTCAATTCGTCAGGTCATGGACTCTACAAGGTGTCTAAAGTGTTCCACAGGGATACTGGCCCATGTTGACTCCAATGCTTCCCACAGTTGTGTGAAGTTGGCTGCATGTGACTTGGGTGGTGGACCATTCTTGATACACACAGGAAACTGTTTAGTGTGAAAAACCCAGTAGCGTTGCAGTTCTTGACACACTCAAACCGGTGCTACCATAACTACTACCATACCCCGTTCAAAGGCTTTTAAATATTTTGTCTTGCCCATTCACCTCTGAATGGCACACATACACAATCCATGTCTCAATTGTCACAAGGCTTAACAATCCTTCTTTAACCTGTCTCCTCACCTTCATCTACACTGATTGGAGTGGATTTAACGGGTGACATCAATAAGGGATCATAGCTTTCACCTGGATTCACCTGGTCTGTCTATGTCATGGAAATAGCAGGTGTTCATAATGTTTTGTGTGCTCATTGTATATTCCGGACTCTGACATTGCTCGTCCTGATATTTCTTCATGTTTTGGATCTGTATTGTTTTGTTAGGTATAACTGCACTGTCGGAGTTGGAAACACAAGCATTTCACTGCATCCGCAAAACATGTGTACGCGACCAATCAAATTTGATTTGATGCGATCACACAGACAGAAAAAGAGACCACGACAGTAGCTTTCAAAACAGCCTCTTGAGAGGGGAACCAACAGGAACGACTGACAGCAGATTGACAGCAAACCTGAGGGGATACTATAGTCGATCCCACTGCACGCACGACACATGGTTCAAACTGCTATGGATATCACAAAGGTTCAAAAAGGGTTCTTCTGATCTACAGGGACAAGGGTTCTCTACATGAAACCTTTTTCATACAAAATGGTTCCTTTGGAACCGTGCCTCAACGAAAGAAAGGATTCCAAAAGTGTTCTCCGTCGGGTGAAAAGGTTCTACCTGGAACCATAAAGGGTTCTTCTACAGGGACAAGTGGCATGGTGTGGGTTTATAACGCTCCCACCTGTGACCTCATCATGTCTGGCCCTCAAGATCTCCTCTCTGAGAGGTACAATATCAAGAGCCACACTTGTGCCTCTGACTGTCCTTGTTACTTTGGGATTTCATTTTTATGTTCTTAACATTAGCTTGTATTAATGAAGAACAGCGATATGAGTGAGACGGTATAATAATGAGGCTGATACAGTAAAATGGGCAGACATCCAGGAGAGGCAGCTCTAGGCTGCTGGCGAGACAGGCGGTAGCCTCTGCGTGCGTGTGTGTGTATGTGCGTGTCTGTAGAAAAGCACCCTTTGAATAGCCTAACCCCTGGGCACAGACGTCAATTCAACATCTATTCCATGTCGGTTCTATGTCATTTAATTGAAATGACGTGGAAACAACATTGATTCAACCAGTGTGTGCCCAGTGGGTATTACACGATGGACAGCTGACCGGCTACAACTACAAGTGTCTCTCAAGTGACACCTTAAAAATAGAGTATAGAGTATGTGTACAACAAATATTTGTAGTGAAAATTGATTTTTATTGGCTTTATGCCTCTGTCTAGGGCCTATTTTTCCGTCTCACACACATAGAGATAGTGTGAGAGAAAAAGGAGAGAAACCAAAGGAACCAATATAAAAATGCTTGCCATGTGTGCATTTTCATGATCATAGGCTTTGAAAAGGGGGCGGTTACTCATTTACTGTATACATGTAGCCAAACTAAAGATGGAATTATGAAGGTATGCACAGTGCTCTTCCAACCTCTACCCAGCTCCATTCCATTTAGCTGTCAATGGTAGGCTACAGTGATATATCGATCGGTGCCATTGGATAATTACATGGCACCATTCATGCGTAACGACCCTAAAGTGTGACATGTGGCAATGTAATATGTGCAAAAATGTAGCCTATAGCCCAGGTATAGCCTACCCAATGTTGTCTTGATTGAGACTTCTGGTGTGTTGAATATCGACATAAAGTATTTCCTATTATTACATTTGTAGACATGCGCTTACCTTCCATCCAGCTGAACTATTACTGTCGCCCTTATCCTTGAAATAGGGAACATAGCGGACCATCCAGTCGTAGACCTGTGATAGCGTGAGTCTTTTTTCAGGGGTGCTTTCAATGGCTCGTGTGATAAGGTCCGCGTACGACTGGTTACCCCATGCGTTCCGCCGCGAGGATTTGGCTTTGCGCAATTGTCCAGTCACGTCAAGTGCCGCGCCGGCCAAGCATGGGTGCGTCGCGCCGATGGGAGCAGGGGCGACTGCTGGATGCTTCAGCTCCGTCGGCGTGCCACCCATTCTCCCCGCTCTGCACGCTGAAACGGCTAGATTGTCATCTGGTTCCACCTTGATGGTGGTCAGTGGAAGACCCCCATTGACCTCCAGTACTTCGGGGAAATCCTCCGGACAAGGCAGTGGCCAAGTGCACGAGCGAGGCCGGTTTTGCGGCTCGAAATCCGAATCAACCTGATGAGCCAATTCGTCGTCCCCCATCATCAACATTTATCCTCAGTTGTGAAGGAATAACCGGGTTTATTAAGAAATACAATACCTCCACAATTCCCGTATTGTCTCCAATACTAGACCTACTTCAAGCCGAAATCCGTCTCGTGACGGGGATATTACAGTCTGATTCAACAAAGTAACGATCAAATCTCAGAGAAGCCGGCTGCTGTGGAGATGGACGATTTTGAATGGCTCGTCTGCAGTAGGCTATCACAACCCGCATGTAACGATAAGAGTAGCAATAATAGTAACAATAATCGTTCTCCCATTTTACCTGAAATAAAACATGTTCAATTGGGGAAATTATGAATTGCTGATTGCCTACATCTCCAGCAGCTAGGGTCAATCCAAACCCATGACAATGTCAGTTAATCCGGCTGCAGCAACAGATGATACCTCATATAACGAGAATCCGCCAAAACATAGACAGGAATAATGTTTAAATCAACAGGATTGTCCAGACAGCACAGACAAGCGATGATGTGTGATCATCGTACATTAAATATTCCAGTCTTCAAGGAATAGGCTGGCAAATGCAAATCCATCCACAGTCACACACAAACGATTGCGAATTCAATTGCAATGATACTTTTGTTTTTAAATCGAGTCGCGTGTGTCTTTTAAAAAGCGACACACTTCCAGACAGTGCACAGTCCAGCGTCAGTCCGTTCTTGTCCACTTGATCAAATGATTTTATCACACGTCTTGCTCGCGTCTAGTATTTCTAATATGTAGCCTATCTAATCTCCAATCTGTTTTTCTTACTCTCAGATCCCCTCACATATCCTCATTTAATAAAAACTCGTTTCGTAGATGTGAACTGATGACGTGCTGACGCTGTTGTGTGGAATAGATTCTGCCATTGGATGGCGCGCACATTACTCCCAGAACACGCTTACAACACCCCGGCCCGAACTCTCTCACATATAATATCAACCCCATCATAAAACGGTAGAAAAAATATCCATGGCAAATAAATGTTTCAACATGAAAAATATGCTAAATGTCCTTAATCTCTGGAAAAGCAGCTGCTGCGCGTTTTAATGCGACCTTTGGTCTCCAGATTCCAATCAGCCTTAATTTCACTCTTAAAAGAATTTGGTGCAGATATACTCTCTTATGATCAGTTTTGGAGAATCAGTTGATAGCAGCACGGTGTCCAAAAAGACCAACTGACGCGCAAAGCGTCTCTGATGGTGCACCAGAACAGCGGGAGTGTAGTTTTCTACCACAATTAGATAGATTTAGTTCAGATTACCAGAGATTAGGTAACCCCAGATTATAATCCGATATGAGTTGGGAAAAATGCAATAGCTACATGCTGTTCAATTATCTCTGCTCTATTCCCCTCATCACCAGATTTTTTTTATAGGTTTAACACAATTTAGCACATAATTTTCTAAAATCGCATTTGCCAAGCTTCGATGCGTTACAGCAGCCTGTTTCTTTCTACACTGCAGGCATGACTGTTGAGGATTTCAGACTCCCAGTGGCAGCCCCTGTTTGACCCATGTGTGCATAACTACCAGATTGCTACATTGACCGAGGGGATTCCGACCACGCCTCACTGTATGGCGCCGCCTCCTCATGTATCAAATTGACAGCTGGGCGGGCGCATTGCTCAGTTGCTTAGATGCGATTGGCTACCGCGTTTCAGACCACGTTGTCCATTGGCTGAATTTATTGCATAAGGGGTTAATTCAGATGAACGCTGTAATTAATGTAGTATCCTTTATTTTGACTGATAATTTCGAATTGTATTGGTGGTGCGTCAGCGTCACACATTTGCCATTGACAGTAGTAGTCAAGGGTGAACAAAACCAAAGAGTCATCACAGACTTGGGGTATTTACATCATGAGTAATCCAGATTTACAAAATGTAAAGGTCAGGGTAATAGAGAAATCAGACACCCTGGTGTTCATTCTCATTGTCTAATTCAAAACATATGGGTCAGTGGTTTTTGAAAAACAGACACTAGCCCTATAAACTACATAAAACCAGAAAAGTAAAAATAGACATAGGGGGCTGCCTAACCCATAATGCATTTCTTAACCACACAGGAATGGAAAACATATATCCAAACGCTGTGCAACATATCTGACCAATACTGTACTTTTCACCAAATAAATACAACTTGCTTTACAATTCTATTACCGTTATTACAAACATGGACACATCTAATTGACTGTACATGGGTTGCTCATTAATACAGTGTTCAATAGAATACAGGATAGATTCAGGATAAGGGCATTGACTTCTACATTTCAGTTTTTTTTTAATGTTTTTCATTCGTCAGGAATAAAATGTCATCGTCCATCTTGAAATTGTTTAGGGTGGACCTGTAGACTGCATGTTGGCTTGCCGCCCATTGTCTAGTAAAGTAACCAACCCAGGATCAGGTGAGTAGTTGGGCAATGTCGTGGCCATTACGGAATGTCTGCACGCACCAGTTATGAGATAGGTAGGCCTACACTACCAACCCACAGTCATTGCTACATACACACACCTGTGAATTACTTCACATTGCATTTATTTGTTCTGTAAAAGGGGTTGTCAATGTTCTACATCATTTTACCCATGATTGAAGGTTTTGGCGGAAGCTTTTGTTCTGAGGACAATACTAGATGGTGGATCGAATAGCATTGTTTACTTGAGGGATCGACAGCACACATAAAAACCTATGCGCGCTCACATATTCCTTGAGTGATATAAGTGGCCACAAAGATCCAAACCCACAAAAACATCTATTTAAAGAACAAGCTGAGATTGTCTACCAAATCCCCACCCAGCACACCTACTACAGTAAGTACATTTAAAGTTGCACAGTCATGTCTACAAAAAAGCAGTCACAGTTGTGAAATTGTAAATGTCAAATGTAGCACTTGGTGAGTTGGAAGGATGTGTCATAGTGTGTCACGGTTTGACGAAATAAATATTGCACATCCAATTAAACACAGTCATAATATTATATTGCTAA
This sequence comes from Salvelinus fontinalis, assembly GCF_029448725.1. Lineage (NCBI taxonomy): Eukaryota > Metazoa > Chordata > Actinopteri > Salmoniformes > Salmonidae > Salvelinus > Salvelinus fontinalis. The sequence goes on along the minus strand of NC_074702.1, from coordinate 29,146,635 downwards.
TACAGAGGAAAACCTCTGAACATAAAATAATTTTATTCATATTAATTTCAATTTAAATAATTAATTAACTGCTCAGAGTCTAAGCTTGGGGGGGGGGGGGGGGGGGGGATCTACTAAGCTAACATAAGAAATTGTTTTAAGATGGTCATACCAAAGATCATTTAGCCATTTGAGTAAGAAATGTAAGGCCCCTTTAGGTATAAATTTTTTTTCGAACAATTACATTTGACAAAACATTGAATTTGGCCCTTACTGCTGTTAGCCCACAGAACTGCATTGAATAACAGATTCATACATGGATTGTAACGGTTCTCCTCTTCCTCTTCATCCGAAGAGGAGGAGCATGGATTGAACCAAGATGCAGCGTGATATTTAGACATTTTTTAATTAAACAAGACGGAAAAAACACGAAACGAAAACACTTGAACAATTAACAAAATAACAAAACGAATTTAGACAAACCTGAACATACGAACTTACATAAAACACGAAGAACGCACAACAGGAAAAATGACTACATAAAACGAAGAACGCACGAAACAGTCCCATATGGTGCAACAAACACTGACACAGGAGACAACCACCCACAACAAACAATGTGAAACAACCTACCTTAATATGACTCTCAATTAGAGGAAACGCCAAGCACCTGCCTCTAATTGAGAGCCATACCAGGCAACCCTTAAACAAACATAGAAACAGAAAACATAGACTGCCCACCCAAACTCACGTCCTGACCAACTAACACATAAAAACTAACAGAAATAGGTCAGGAACATGACATGGATGAACAGATAAATAATAAAATATAATACATTTTAATAAAGTTTGTTTTGAAGTGTCTGTCCTTATTCTGAGATATATAAAATCAAGAAATTATTATTATTGAACCCCCCTTTTTCAGATGAGTCTTGTGAGCATCCTAGAACAAAACAACCAACGTGTTCGTGAGCGTCTCACCTTTCCATAGAGGGGTCATATTCGTGTTTAGGCCAAACCATTCGGACGCTATTGCTGTTTCGTGAGAAGACCGATTTTCAGGATGTCTCCTGACAAATACCGCTGTAGCTCTGCCACCTTTCACCGCAGATGACGAAGGCCGACATCAACGGATGTGGTTGATTGAGACGCAGCCCATGCAACAACAACAAAAAACGGATACTGTATTTCTAGCTGAACAGACAGATTTTACGGGGATTTTATTTTACTATGCTAGTTAGATTTTCACAGGGAGTGGACATCCACTCTTCACAGAAACTGAAAAGTTACAATTTCCAAGCTATGGAGTTTCGGCCAGCATTGCATAACATGTCTCACAACAAGAACACCTACTCAGACAAAGAACAAACTAATCAGAGGTGATGAGAGACAGTGCAAACACTCCAGAGGCTTGGAAGAGGACCACGCCTAAGGAGGGAGAAGAGGGAAGGCCAGGAAGAGGTGGAGAGACAGAGGGAGGCCCTGTCACTGTCAGGAGACGTAGCCAGGCAGGCTGCTTGACACGGGTCCCCATACCAGACATTCCGAGGCAGGAGGGCTGGTTGCAGGCGCTCTCTGTGGCTGATCTTAGAAAAGCCTGTTCACCACAACGAACCATTTCAGCCGCAAGCAGCACAGCAGCAGGCTGGTCTGAGAGCTGCTCCACAACAGCACAAACTGACACACCGAAGAAGCACTCAGTGGAATTTCATTCACTTACAAAAAACATAAATAAATAAAAGGGTTCCCTCCCACTTCCCCACAGCCAAGACCCACCCCACCCATCATTCCTCCTCCCACCTCCCAACTTTACATAAGTGAGCCATGTACCCCTGTCGCTCTGGTGGTACTGTGATGAGTGGAAGACTGGAAGTTGGAGGCCCTGGGGAGACCAATGTCCGTCCTAGGAAAACGCCTCCCTCATCTTCAGTCACAGTTCGCCTCCCTCACCAAGCATCTGGGCTCCCAATGACACAGGAAGGAGAGAGGATCCTTTCCAAGTATCAAGAATGTTCCTGAGTAGGCAAGTCTGGATTTCACCCCCTACATGGCACCGGCCCAACGTAGGCTGACTTAAATACTTCCTGCCCTGGGCATGGAGTCAGGCTTATTGTGGCAGAGATTTTGGCACGGGCCCTACTTGGTATGAACATAATGCTCAGAGGCACAAAGATGAGTGGAGCCAAGAGGCTATAATTAAGACGGAATGCAGCAGAATGGAAAGGAGAGGGGGAAAAAAGTGGAGCACAGGTAACAGCTTCTCTCCTCGGTTTCGAGGGCTCCGACAGTGAGAGGTTTAACTAATACGATACTGGCCCGCTTAATCCTATTTACAAGTTAAACACATTCTGGATGATTAATATCTCCTTGAAGATTCTCCCATACTAGGCTGTTTGTTTGGGTGGCAGAAGATGGTAAGGTGGCTTAGATGTGTGTTCTGTTTTTTTAATTTTTTAATTTTTTATTTTACCGTTATTTTACCAGGTAAGTTGACTGAGAACACGTTCTCATTTGCAGCAACGACCTGGGGAATAGTTACAGGGGAGAGGAGGGGGATGAATGAGCCAATTGTAAACTGGGGATTATTAGGTGACCATGATGGTTTGAGGGCCAGATTGGGAATTTAGCCAGGACACCGGGGTTAACACCCCTACTCTTACGATAAGTGCCATGGGATCTTTAATGACCTCAGAGAGTCAGGACACCCGTTTAACGTCCCATCCGAAAGACGGCACCCTACACGATTGTCAAATACATGAACATGGCATTGGGGAAAACACATTGACTTCACACTTATTAGAGTCATGGAGAGTGAGATGAGGAGTAGAAAGGTCATGCTAATGTCCGTGCTCCTCTACAATGGGCATATAAGTACATTATCTGCAAGTGCATTATCCTGAAAATCCTCGATTAATATGATTCATATTTCTTAAAAAAGGGTCGTCTATGAGATGCCCATAACCTTCTGCTGAGCCACAGATCGCTATGCGCTTTACTACTGACTACACATGATGAGCATTGACTATTGACTGTGTGCAACCCAAGATGTCATGCTACTACATTTATCTCATTGTCTAATCTGGTTTTTAGGAGGAACTCTGTATTCTATTTTCTAAGACACTGAGGCTCCATCGCTTGGCCTCTGCCTCCAGCAGTGAGTTAAATTAACTCACTAGCACAAGAAAAAGCCATTGGTTGGCAGGATCCACAATGGCTGAGAGGGCCCGATGCCAAGCAGCTGATTAGCCTGGCTGGGCTCTCCAGGCAGCACGGAGGAGAGGTACCCAGGGCGGGGGGCTCATGACCATAGATCAGGCTACTAAACACAAATTTAAGTGGAATAATGCCAGCAGAATGTGTATGATGGGCTGGACATAAACAGCCCTGAGCAAGAGGCATCTGCTTCTTTAATATATAATTCACTTTATAGGCAGCAAGAAACACCAGACTCAGTCCTTAGGGCCATGACTCTGGTTTAGGTTGTTGGTCAAAGTGGTAAGAAGGGCTATGTCTCTATCTTGTACTTTCATTGATAAATCAGCCACTATGGAATACTGTGCACAGAAAAGAGCTGTATTTGAAAAATTACAGACTAAATGGAAGTGGAGACAGACATGTTGGAAGGCAGGCCCTAACCCTAACCTTAAATTAAGGCCATTTTTGTTTTCATCCATTTTTACCAATTTAGACTTTGCAGCTGGCCCATCTAGCCGAAAACGCACAGTTCTGATTCATAACAATAAACGTCAAACTGCTCACCAACCCTGACATGCCAATAAATCAAGGAGTAGACAGCCACCTGCTTCCCAAACCCTCCTTTCAGACAGTCACCACTTCACACACAGGGTCACTTGACATTGAACTGCCTGCTCAGTTGAAGCAGGGACATGGAATACTGTGACCTGCGAGATTTCACAATTTAGGTCATTATTCTACTTACCTACTTTTCCATTACCGGTCTCAATGGCACTGCCCGTGCGCTCAGACACCATAATGGGACAGATACAACTTTGCAATCTCTATACGACGGAGAATGAATAAGGAAGTGGATAGATTCTTATTTCTTACGATCAGTAAAAGTAACACATTTATAAAATATCGATGACTACAGTATGTTTAGCTTTGTAAGATTATACATGACCAACCACCCAGCTTCGGAGTAGTTCAAATGTCTATTTCCCCACAGCTGGCTACTGTACCAGGAAACTTCCAGCAAATGTGCTAAACTAATGATTTGCAAACTGCACGCAGAGATTAAAAATGGTAACCATGAGTTCGTCTGACTATGGGTAAATAAAAAACAAAATATCGCAGTTTGAGCATTGGACATGATGTGCACTTGTAACAAGTTTGTTATAACACAGCCTTATTTTTAAAATGTATTAAATTGCCCCCCCCCCCCAATAAATGTGCACACAATACCCGATAATGACCCTGAAAAAAATACAAAAAAATAAAAATGAAATATCACATTTACATACAGTACCAATCAAACGTTTGGACACAACTACTCATTCAACGATTTCTTTATTTTTACTATTTTCTACATTGTAGAATAATAATGAAGACATCAACACTATGAAATAACACTTACGTAATTATATAGTAACCAAAAAAAGTTAAAAATATCTAAATAGATTTGATATTCTTCAAAGTAGCCACCCTTTGCCTTGATGACAGCTTTGCACACTCTTGGCAATCTCTCAACCAGCTTCATTAGGTAGTCACCTGGGATGCATTTCAATTAACAGGTTTGGCTTGTTAAAAGTTAATTTGTGTAATTTCTTTCCTTCTTAATGCATTTGAGCCAATCAGTCGTGTTGTGACAAGGTAGGGGTGGTATACAGAAGATAGCCCTATTTGGTAAAAGACCAAGTCCATATTATGGCAAGAACAGCTCAAATAAGTAAAGAGAAACGACAGTCCATCATTACTTTAAGAAATGAAGGTCAGTCAATGCGAAAAATGTTAACAAATTTGATAGTTTCTTCAAGTGCAGTCCAAAAAACCTCAAATTCTATGACGAAACTGTCTCTCATGAGGACCGCAACAGGAATGGAAGACCCAGAGTTACCTCTGCTGCAGAGGATAAGTTAGAGTAACCAGCTTCAAAAATTGCAGCCCAAATAAATGCTTCACAGAGTTCAAGTAACAGACACATCAACTGTTAAGAGGAGACTGTCACGTCGTGTATGTAGGTGGCAGGGAAGTCAGGCGCAGGAGAATCAAACTTGGTATAAATGGAGTATTTTAATAACTTAAAACACAAACTCCAAAATAAAATAAATGTGGGTACAAGAACCCGTCACACACCAATCCATGAAACATGAACATAACAACAAACCATCTCTGACAAGGACATGAGGGGAAACAGATGGTTAAATACACAACATATAATGAATGGGATTGGAACCAGGTGTGTAAGAAGACAAGACAAAACCAATTTAAAATTAAACATAGATCAATGATGGCTAGAAGACCGAGCACTGCCAGAACAAGGAGAGGCATCGACTTCGGCAGAAGTCGTGACAGAGACTGCATGAATCAGGCCTTCATGGTCGAATTGCTGCAAAGAAACCATTACTAAAGGACACCAACAAGAAGAAGAGACTTGCTTGGCCCAAGAAACATGAGCAATGGACATTAGACGCGTGGAAATCTTTCCTTTGGTCTGATGAGTCCAAATTTGCGATTTTTGGTTCCAACTGCCGTGAACGGATGATCTCCGCATGTGTGGTTCCCACCGTGAAACATGGAGGTGGTGTGATGGTGTTTGCTGGTGACACTGAGTGTACAAACTTTTGACTGGTACTGTAGTATTTAGACCCTTTATTCTGTACTTTGTTTAAGCACCTTTGGCAACGATTACAGCCTCGAGCATTCTTGGGTATGACGCTATAAGCTTGGCACACCGGTATTTGGGGAGTATCTCCCATTCTTCTCTGTATATCTTCTCAAGCTCTGACAGGTTGGATGGGGAGTGTCGCTGCACAGCTATTTTCAGGTCTCTCCAGAGATGTTCGATCGGGTTCAAGTCCGGGCTCTGGCTGGGTCACTCAAGGACATTACGGAGACTTAGCTTGAAGCCACTCCTGCGTTGTCTTGGCTGTGTGCTTAGGTTCGTTGTCCTGTTGGAAGGTGAACCTTTGCCCCAGATTGAGGTCCTGAGTGCTCTGGAGCAGGTTTTCAACAAGGATCTCTCTGTACTTTGCTCTGTTCATCTTTCCCTCGATCCTGACTAGTCTCCCAGTACCTGCCGCTGAAAAACATCCCCACATGATGATTCTGCCACCACCATGCTTCACTGAAGCAATGGTGCCAGGTTTCCTCCAGACGTGACGCTTGGCAATCAGGCCAAAGAGTTCAATCTTGGCTTCATCAGACCAGAGAATCTGGTTTCTCATGGTCAGAGTCCTTTAGGTGCCTTTTGGCAAACTCCAAGCGGGCTGTCATGTGCCTTTTACTGAGGAGTGGTTTCCGCCTGGCCACTCTACCATAAAGGTCTGATTGGTAGAGTGCTGCAGAGATGGTTGAGGAACGCTGGAGCTCTATCAGAGTGACCATTAGGTTCTTGGTCACCATCTGACCAAGGCCCTTCTCCCCGATTGCTCAGTTTGGCCGGACAGCCAGCTCTAGGAAGAGTCTTGGTGGTTCTAAACTTCTTCCATTTAATAATGAAGGAGGCCACTGTGTTCTTGGGGACCTTCAATACTGAAGAAATTTTTTTGTACCCCTTCCTTCCCCAGATCTGTGCCTCAACACAATCTGGTCTCGGAGCTCTACGTACAATTCCTTCGTCCTCATGGCTTGGTTTTTGCTCTGACATGCACCGTCAACTGTGGGACCTTATATAGACAGGTGTGTGCCATTCCAAATCATGTCCAATCAATTTAATTTACCACAGGTGCTCAAATCAAGTTGTAGAATCATCTCAAGGATGACCTGAGCTCACTTTCAAGTCTCATAGCAAAGGGTCTGAAAACAAATTGTGTTTTAATAAATGTACAAACATTTCTAAAAATCTGTTTTCGCTTTGTCATGCTGAGGTAGTGTGTACACTGAGGGAAAAAAATATTTAATCCGTTTTAGAATAAGGCTGTAACGTAACAAAATGTGGAAATAGTGAAGGGGTCTGAATACTTTCCGAATGCACTGTATATGGGAGGGCATCAGCGGAAAACTGATCTCTAGCCAAGAATGGAGATGATACAATGGAGACAAGACCATTTTGAAATAACTGTAGATTAAACAACCGGAGGCCTCTAGTCTTGTACATACAAGAGCCTCCGTCTGCTCAGGTTGCCATTGAGGTACTAATGGGTTAAGAGAAATGAGAGGGGAAGGGAAATCAATGCTTTTGTGAGAAGAAGAAAGGGAAAGCTTTCACAGGTATATGTATAATTAAGCAATTGAAAAAGCTAATTAGAGTTGTTGGATGAGATGTGCAGATCTCGTGGCTAATTATTACCATGGCAACCACGGCTCCTGTGTAGATGATCGGAGGTGCAGATATAACTGGCTCTAACCAGAAAGGCCGGGTTTTTACAAATAGAGTAGGAGAGCTCCCTAGTGGTAAACGATGGAAATGGCACCTGTCAACAGGGTCACATGTAGAAGACAAACTTTGGGGAATGTTGCAGACATAACTGTTATTAATAGAGCTGGAATAATGGGGCGGCAGGTATGAGAGCTGGAATGATGCAACGGCAGGTATGGGCGTTGGGCCAGTAACCGAAAGGTCGCTGGTTTGATTCCCGAGCCGGTGGAAAATCTGTCGATGTGTCCTAAGGGAAGGCATACCCAATTGCTCCTGTAAGTCGCTCTTTTTTTAAACTAAAGTCTGTTACAAATTCTTATTTACAATGACGGCTTACACCGGACAACGCTGGGCCAATTGTGTGCTGCCCTACGGCACTACCAATCATGGCCGGTTGTGATACAGACTGGAACCGAACCAGGGTGTCTGTATTGACACCTTTAGCACTGAGATGCAGTGCCTTAGACCGGTGCGACACTCGAGAGCCCAAATGACTTAAAATGTAATGATTAATTATTCTACATGTCAGAATATGTTGTGAATGTAGATTAGAACAAACTGCCCTGTCTGAACATTCCACAATGTTGTGTACTGCTGCACCCGCATCCGTTGAGCGCTGCAAACCAAGAGGACACAGTTGAGTTGAGACAAATCATGTTTAATAAACACTATAGCTGTGCATTTCTGGAAACATCTCCAACACAGAACAAAGCACTATCAGCATCACACAAAACCAATGTGCTAAGAGTTCAGCACTGAATAGAAACATTGTTATTTATTGACTCGTTCAAAGCCTCATTTGTCACAATGTCCATGTTGGCTGTGTCAATCCTCCTGTGAAGTCCTTTTCACACACTACTAACATCCTAATGACAGGTGGCCCTGCTCCAAATGTACGAAATACACATCAAGATTGTGAGATCTAGCGTTTCACAGAGACAAAGGACTGTGGGAAAGAGCTTTCTTATAGGAATCATACAAAACTAAGTCCCATGTAAAAAGAAAAATACATTTGAATAAAAAACTCCACTTTGTCCATGACTGCCAACAGAGGCTCATCTTAACACACCCCTTCTTACATGTGTCTCTTGGGGTCAATCTTCTCCAGGTGAACAAGGGGCTTGAGCTGCTCAGCGAAGCTGCGCATGTCCTCCGACATGGTATCCTGGCCCGCGGGGGCCAATACACTGAGCTCCACCAGGTAGGAGAGGGACAGCGGCTCAGTGTTCTCTGTATTGCCAGGGACCAGGATGCGTGACAGTTTACTCACCACCACTTTGAGCACGCCTCTACGGAAAATGTGGCCCTTGGCTACAAATTCGTGGTCCATGCGGAAGCCCATTTCGTTGAGGAAGTCGGGCAGGCTGTGCGAGGTGGCCACATCCACACAGTTGCGAACCAGCGCGTGGCGGGACTTGTCACCCACCTCCGGCTGGCCCAGGTAGCGCAGGTGCCAGGGAACTGTTGGGTGGGAGAGGGAGCGGCGGGCGCGCAGCAGGAACGGGTTGCCCTGCTGACCCTTCAGGAGGTAGACCAGCTCATGGTCGGCGAACGTCTCGGGTTCCATGTTGTCACAAAGGCCCCGGAGGCGTTGCAATAGGCTTTCGAGGGCCTGGTCCAAGACGCTGCCTTGAGTGGCGACATGACAGAACAGTGTCAGCAATGTTACATTTACAAGCGTAACTTGAAAGCAGGGTAACTTGTCATTTGGACTTTTTAGAGTGAATTGAAATGCCAATTCAAAAACCTAAAAGGCCTCAATGGTAACAGACTGAACTTTTCAATTATTGAATTGCAACTGATACCGAGTTGACCAAGCCACAGCACAGGAGCTGGTATGGGGTCTTCACCTTAACATATTGTAACGACACTGGGTTTATAAACGCAGATATCGACTCTGCCGCTCGAGCATGTTTTTGTGGCACAGTCAATAGCTCGCTGGACTTCATGCTAGAAGGTTGAGACCTACTCCCTGCCTGTTTCATTACAATATTTACATTCAATAAGATCCGGATGTTTTTTCCAAGACCCCTAAAAGAACCAACCACACTTCAGACACCCAAATACAGAATAACAAATAGGTACGCCTGCCCTAATAAAGACGCTAGAATTTCGACCTAGGCAGACTCACCTTGCAGCAGGTACTCCATCATGTTGATTGTGCCCCCCGTGATGGGCAGCACTGACACTGGTGGGGCCTCCATCACTCGTCAGTGTCACACAGGTAACGTTAACTAGATCAATGGGAAAAATGAAAACACTTCGTGTTACAGACTAACGGTGACTATAAACATATATTTTTTCATGAATACATCTCTAACCTATCCAACTTTTCTGACTGGCTAAAATAGCAGGCTAGTTAGAGCTAGTTTAGACAGACAGTAGTTAATTTTATTCAAACAAAGTTAGCTAGCCAGTTAGCTAGCCAGCCAAATAAACTACAGCCAGAAAGTGTTACAACTCACCGGTAAGATAGTTACTGAGAAATAATGCGAAATGCACTAAACTTGCCTTATGTTTGGCCTTAAACTGCCGCGTATCTGCTTCTTCCTTCCCAATCTGCACTGCACCAACTCAAGCTAACTTGCAACCTAGCTAACGTTAGCTCATAGCTAAATAAGGTTAATTTGAAACTAGCTAGCTAGGCAGCTACAAACAAACGTTCAAAAGCAGCAGCTATAAACAAACGTTCAAAAGCAACCGCTACACAGATGCCACTATCAGCAGTGACAGAACAGAGTTGATTGAGCCCGTGTGATGGAGAGGAATAGCTAGTTAGTATCTGGCGTTTCACCCAGATCCGCGCATGCGCAGCGGGTTGGAGCATGGAGCATTCAAGAACGGAAACGTTGTAGAGTGTTCTGAAAGCAACTCAGTGGATCGATGATGAGTTCAAAATGTCACATTTCAGCAACTTGTTTACAATTATGTCACAAATGACTTGTATAGACATCTAAATACAAAGGCTTTATGCTTTTTGAGATAAAGAGTAGACTTTCTTCATTTTCTTTTTTTACAGTGGTTTAAAGGTTTTAAGTACAGAAGTGCAATAAAAAATTTAAATACAAACTAAAGGTCATGCAATAATGTGATTATATAAAACCAACCTTTCAAAAGCCTACAAATAATTCCCAACAACAATAGTAGGCCTTTTTGGAATTTTGTGTGCCTGAGCACAATAGAAAAACTTGATTTAGGCTATTTATTACCCCTCTCATCAAAGTAGTATCATTCTTAGTTCCTAGACCCTGATATGACTGTACACACACTCATTGTCATTTCTGATGTCATCTCTCTGTTGGAGTCTCCTGATAGGATGAATAAACAAGTGTAAGTTCTTCCTCCTTTTGAAAGGAGATGCATAGATTTATGTGCATAATACCATAATGCTGTGCAACTAGTCATCATCATCGTTTTAACAAGAATAATAATAGTAATGTCGGCTAGATAACTTACAAAGCTGGTCCCCTGGCCACCAAAGAGAAGTTGATTGGCAGAAGCTTAAACATTTGAACAAACAGACACACATTATTATTTTTTTAAGTATTCCCATTACAACAGATAGGGCCTCAAACTGCATACCATTTCCAAACAAATGTATTAATCTTGTGATCTTCAAATATAACAATACGGAATATTTCTCCTACCTGTGAGTATTCTCCATTTGAAATGGCATAATATAAACAGTGCCAGTACAACAAGGAATAGGCACACAGCTGCAGAGACTCCAGCTACTGTTAATGCCAGCCATTGAGTTTCTCGGTTATCTGAAGGAGTAGGCCCATTGTCTGTAAAAGAGGCAACAGTGTTGCGTAGTGTTACTACAGAAAATGCTGGTAGTGAAGTATCTGTCAATCCTGTTGAAGTTATAGAACATGTGGAAGATCAATGAGATTGGGGTTTAAGAACTACTCAAAACTTTTGGTTCTCACCTATGCTTTTGTTGGTGGTGTTGTTGTTCAGAGCGGAGTCAAGTGCGTAATATGTTCTGGTAATCACATTCTTTGTTACTTCATGCATAAAACCACTGCCTGGCACAGTGGCTATTACCGGCATGTGAGATTCTAAATAAAGAGATAGATGGTTAGGGTGAGCTGTAAACTGATTTAGTGTAGACGATCAATCTGCTTGCAAATTATCTCCAATTACAATAGGCTGACTAATGTTTTTCAAGAACAACTGAAGTGGACAATCCGTATGTCATCTTGTCATTTTTATACAATTCACATGAGTATATTCCTTGATCCTTCTCTGTAATAGGGCTGATTACCAGTGACCGATTCCTTGAAACACTCTTTCTATGCCAGAAATCTTTGGAAAGGCGATGTAGGCCACTTTTATCCTCATGAAAAATCTGGGTGCGGTGCTGACCAGCATTGTTGTACTGTAAAACCAGATAAAAGATTCTGGATGACTTTCCTTACTCTAGCAGGGTATCAACAATTTTATACCAAGCGGTATGTGAAGAGGACTTGAAGATTCTACAACAGATTGATAAAAACAATAAGGAAGTACAATAGCATTACATCAAAGTACTGTTTATAAAGTGTTTATGGATGAATAAACTATGGATTGATGATTGAAATAGTTATACAGTTCTCTTACGCCTATAGAAAACAATAACAACATAATGTTAATTCAGCTTCATAAATAGTCTAAACAAATCACTCAATGCATGTCCAATTTCATTAAACTGATTAGCAGGTTTTCAACGTCCAAAGAGACATTTGAATATTGAAATTGAATTCAATCAATGAGTATTCGAAAACATATTTTTAAAAGTTTCTGTGGTACATCTGTATACTAATTGTTTTGCTGTATAACAGTGTACAATAAGGTTAAACACTGTATTGCCTTATGAATGTTCAATAAAGGCCAATACATATGTGAGAATTCTAACCCCCAGGTAGTTTCACTCAGCTAAGTATTGAGCGATATTAATGTTTTTGTAAATTTCAGACACTTACCTGATGTTGGAAATGAGGCCCAAACCATAAATACAATAATTATGGCAGAGGTAGCGATCATGATTTCAATGAACACTGTTGAGGCAGATTACTTTAGCATTGTATTTGAAACAACTACAAGTAATCTGCTCTAAAATGTGTAGGCTACAGGCCTAAGCCGAAACTGCCACTTAATGTTGGTAATTTAAAGCTATAGGAAATTAAGCTGAAGTTACAAATCTAACAGTTGAAATAAGAAATAATGCTTTACATAAACATTTACAAACACCTCCTACACAGATGTTTCCTCAGAACCAATGGCATAGGCTGTGGTGTAGGTGTCAGTGACACAAAATGGGGTCCTTGACTAATGTCATCTGTATCTCCATTTTCCATCAGCGGGTTTGCATGCAGCTTCTTGCAAGGCGTTATCACCAAAGGCGGAAGCTGATGTGTTAATCAAGAGCATGTCATTAGTCACTAGGCTTATCAGCCTTCATTGGAAATGTTGGTTCCATTGCGTTGCAATTGCTGTTAGATTTTTTTGTATTTATTTTTTATTTCACCTTTATTTAACCAGGTAGGCTAGTTGAGAACAAGTTCTCATTTACAACTGCGACCTGGCCAAGATAAAGCAAAGCAGTGTGACACAAACAACAACACAGAGTTACACATGAAATAAACAAGCGTTCAGTCAATAATACAATAGAAAAAAAGAAAGTCTATATGCAGTGTGCAAATGGCGTGAGGAGGTAAGGCAATAATAAGGCCATAGTAGTGAAGTAATTACAATTTAGTAGATTAACACTGGAGTGATAGATGAGCAGATGATGATATGCAAGTAGTGATACTGGTGTGCAAAAGAGCAGAAAAGTAAATAAAAACAATATGGGGATGAGGTAGGTAGATTGGGTGGGCTATTTATAGATGGACTATGTACAGCTGCAGCAATCGGTTAGCTGCTCAGACAGCTGATGTTTAAAGTTAGTGAGGGAAATGTAAGTCTCCAGCTTCCGAGATTTTTGCAATTCGTTCCAGTCACTGGCAGCAGAGAACTGGAAGGAAAGGCGGCCAAATTAGGTGCTGGCTTTGGGGACGACCAGTGAGATATACCTGCTGGAGCGCGTGCTACAGGTGAGTGTTGTTATCGTGACCAGTGAGCTGAGATAAGGCAGAGCTTTACCTAGCATAGATTTATAGATGACCTGGAGCCAGTGGGTCTGGCGACGAATATGTAGCGAGGGCCAGCCGACTACAGCATACAGGTCGCCGTGGTGGGTGGTATAGGGGACTTTGGGAACAAAACGGATGGCACTGTGATAGACTGCATCCAGTTTGCTGAGTAGAGTATTGGAAGCTATTTTGTAGATGACATCGCCGAAGTCGAGGATCGGAAGGATGGTCAGTTTTACTAGGGTAAGTTTGGCAGTGTGAGTGAAGGAGGCTTTGTTGCGATATAGAAAGCCGATTCTAGATTTGATTTTGCTATAGATACAGTAGGTTTCGGCCTAGATATTGGCCTCTATGTTGTTTTTCAGAGAGGGCTAGCCAATCAAAGGGTTAACAGGAAGTCAACATGTGCTACCTGACTACAGTATATCATCTATAGTTATATTATAGTAGAGGTTGATGGCCAATGTCCAATATTTGGTTGTATTTTGTCCAGCAGTGTCCTCTTCTTGGTGTTCCCCAAGGTTGTGTGTTCTCCTGATAATATAGCTGTCACATTCCTGACCGGTTTTCTGTTATTTTGTATGTGTTTGAAGGTCAGGGCGTGAGTTTGGGTGGGTATTCTATGTTATATGTTTCTATGTTTGTATAAGGGTGACCTGATATGGCTCTCAATTAGAGGCAGGTGGTTTTCATTTCCTCTGATTGAGAGTCATATTAAGGTAGGTGTTTTCACACTGTTTGTTTGTGGGTGGTTGTCTCCTGTGTCTGTGTTTGTCGCGCCACACGGGACTGTCTCGGTTTATGTAGTCTGTTCGTGAGTTCTTCGTTCAGGTCTGTCTACGTCGTTTATTGTTTTGTAGTTTGTTAAAGTGTTGTCGTGTTTTTCCGTTTTGTAAATAAATATTATGTCGAATTCAAATGCTGCATTTTGGTTCAATCCCTGCTCCTCCTCGGAAAGCCGTTACAATAGCGCTATAATCATTCACAATAACTGTCAGGTGGAAAAACATGATTCTGATATATGCAGAGCTGAATATTTGAAGATATCATGGATTTAAAAATAAACAAGGATTAGAAACCTCAAGGTAAAGAATTGGTAGACAGTGCTGTATTAGTTCCCACAGGCGGGACTCCGCCCCTAAATGACCTCAAACCACTCACCCTACTCGCTTCTCGCAGTTGTCACTTACCAGACCGTCGCATTGAGTTGTGAATGGTAGCCACCGCAGGTAGACGTCTATTGCAATGGAGTTATTTGAAACTTTGAAAAAAGTGACGCTGGAGTCCTATCGCATTCATCACTTGGTTGCAATATTTAGCCTGGTCTATGTAATTCTTAAAATCTCTAAACTTATTGTCAAAAGGAATGAATGGATTCGGGCGCTCGAGACATTCCCAGGACCACCAAAACACTGGCTTTTCGGGCATGTCCGAGAGGTAACGTTAGGTTAAAATGAGAATGTCTTTAACGTGCACATTGAGTGACTGCAAAATTGTTTCCTCCGTGTGGAACTTTGTACCATCAGCTTCAGAGGCAAGTTTCGGTGTCATGCTCGTGCATTTGCTGCTTTATTTTATAAGTGCACGTTTTCTCTGTCTTGCAGTTTAAAGAAGACGGGACCGATATGTATAAGGTTGTCAAATGGGGAGAGTCGTACCCCTTTGCATTTCAAATGTGGTTTGGTCCATTTGTGTCCTTCCTCAATATTCACCACCCAGATTACGTCAAAACCATCCTGGCATCAACAGGTTGGTCTCTTTGGAACGACAAGACTCACATAATTATTTAAACTAGTTGCATCTATGTAATGTCTATCTATGGAATCTCACTACATGTGACAGAATACCTGTTTCACTCTCTTTCTTAATAGAGCCCAAAGATGACTTTTTATATAGATTTCTAATTCCGTGGATAGGTAAGGTTGCATTGGCTTTGCCAAAGTCACATATGCTACAAATATTGAACCAACAAAGTTAGATTCTATATATTTAACTGCAGATATTTTAAGAATAGGCATTTTCTAATATTTGTCTTTTTGGGTGCAGTTCTGGTTTTCAATAACATTATGACCCATGCCACTTAGGCAATTATACAGTTATGGTTATAAAGTATATTCTTTAGTTCTATTATTTTGCATGAACGTACAACATATGAGTGTCTCAGGATGTGCTCTCTGTCTTTCTCTGTCTCTCTCTCTCTCTCTCTAGGGGATGGTTTACTGGTGTCTGAAGGTCAGAAATGGTTCCGCCACAGAAGACTCCTGACCCCTGGCTTCCATTACGATGTTTTAAAGCCCTATGTCAAACTGATGGCAGATTCTGCCAAAACTATGCTGGTGCGTTTTGTTAGCTCTACCCTAATTACTGTATAGATTGACAACCATAGCCTATTTGGGGAAATTTCTGTTAACGTTACATATTCTGCCAACTGTATTAGAATGCTGTACAGTTTGACAACTGTATTTGGAGGGAAATTCTGCATGAACAAGCTAAAGGGGTCATTTAAAAAGGGAGTGATGTACTATATGTCACTGTCCATCTTGTGCAAGTTGAATGTCTGTCCTCTTTCTGTTCCAGGACAAATGGGAGACTCACTCAAAATCCGACGAGTCATTTGAGTTATTTGAGCATGTGAGCCTCATGACACTGGACAGCATTATGAAGTGTGCCTTCAGCTCCAATACAAACTGCCAGACAGTGCGAGGGGGAGAGAGGTCAGTCAGTTAAATGTTTTTCACCACTGCATCATCTGCCATGTACATCTGCCCATGTTGAATATCTTGTCTTGTCAGCGTAAATGTTATATAAATTGTAAGCCCCAATCCAATACTAACGCTTTTCTTTCTTGTCCTTTAACTAAGGCCCAGGGCCCGTATTCACGAAAGTTTCAGAGTACGACTGCCGATATAGGATCAGATTTCCCTTTTAGATCATAATTAATACGAATATAAAGACAGAGGGGACCTGATCCTAGATCAGCACTCCCACAGAGACTTGTTGTGAATACGGGCCCAGAGGTTTTCGGGCCAGATCACATGATCAGGAAAAAACCCAAGGCCCTGCCTATCAGCAATGATTGAGAGGAAGTAACTTGTACTTTTCTGTTGTTTTTCTCTCGTTTCAGTGGAACCAACTCGTACATCAAGGCTGTGTACGAGCTCAGTGATCTGGTGAATGTCCGCTTCCGGACCTTTCCCTACCACAGCGAGTGGATCTTCCAACTTAGCCCACATGGGTACAAATACAGGAAAGCATGCAATGTTGCACACAGTCATACAGGTGCGTTCTGTGAAGGAAGGTTGAAATTATGATCTTAATCCCCTTTGCCAGCAAGTCTCACCCCTGAAAACATTTAGATGTGTGAATTTGACAAAGCAAATATACCCTAAAAAAACAGCATTATGCATTCGCCTTGTGGAGTATGCATGTATGCATTTTCCATTGATTATACATCTTGTATTCATGTACAGCTATAGGCTTAACCATGTTATAACCATGCCATAAGAAGAAGCTATGCTGCCTCTATGTCTGATGCTCTCCCATGATGTGTTTCTCGGGAGTTTCTCCCTAGCCACCATGTTTCTACATCTGCATTGCTTGCTGTTTGGGGTTTTAGGCTGGGTTTCTGTATCGAACTTTGTGACATCTGTGATGTAAAAAAGGGGCTTTATAGATATATTTGATGTCAAATTTGATTGATGCCCTCTGCTTGTAGAGGAAATCATACGAAAGCGAAAAGAAGCCTTGAAGGACGAAAAGGAACTGGGCAGGATACAGGCTAAGAGAAACCTGGACTTTCTGGATATCCTGCTCTGCGCACGAGTACGTCACACCTCCTCTATTACGCTACTACACTATTATCCACCATTATGCCATTTATGCAGTCATCTAACCAGGTCATTAGTTAAAGCGGCTACATTGGCGATGGTATATTATGTCATTGAATGAAGCCAATTCGAAAAGAAACTCATCGTAGCCTCGAGATCGCCAGTGTGTCGGAGTTGATTTTCTATTCATTATATTCTTTCTCCATGCCACTGGTAACACTATAGCCTGAGTGCCAGTTTGTTTGTGCTGTCCAACTCCATGTCAGTCATTGTCTTGCCAAACACATGGCTTGGCTTGAAAATGAGCAATGGAGTTGGCAAGAGCACAAACAGCTCTGGGACCAGGCTAGTAACACTATAGGTGTGTGAGTTATACCTTTTCCATTAAAATGAAGCCAAACAAGGAAGAACATGCAAGGATCTGATTGTTCCTGATGGTTTTCAATCCAGGACGAGGACCAGCAGGGCCTGTCGGATGAGGCTATCCGAGCGGAGGTGGACACCTTCATGTTCGAGGGGCACGACACCACAGCCAGTGGGATCTCCTGGACCCTGTACAGCCTGGCCTGCAACCCGGAGCACCAGCAAATCTGCAGGGACGAGGTCATCAGGGCCCTGGAGGAGAGGGACACCATGGAATGGTAGGTTCTACTGTCCAGGGCCCGTATTCATAAAGCGCCTTAGAGTAGGAATGCTGATCTAGGACCAGCCCTTCTTATTCATGATGATTTAAAAGACTAAACTGATCTTAGATCAGCACTCCTACTCTGAAATGCTTCATGAATACGGGGCCTGATTTACTGTCCAAGTCATGTTGTATGTTAGATATGCATTCATTTGGCTGGAGGAGAGTGACATGGAGTGGAAGGCTGTTTTGTCCAGATTTATTGTTCAGAGATCATGCTGTGCGGTGTATGTTAGATATGCATTTAAGTTTCAAGGTTTTATTTGGTTATTTTACAGTCCGCAGCTACAGTATATATAAATTACTATTTTGTTACTTTTGGGATCATTTACTACACTGGTCTAAATCAGGGTCACTCGGAGTGGTTCTTGGTAATCTTAAAAAATCTACTTTGAAACAAAACTATACACCTCACACACATGGTTATGGGCTTAAACAAATGAAGACACCTGTACTATGTCAGATATAGAGTTGAAATGTATTACATTTTAAGTTTGCATCCCAATATTACACTTTATGTACGTCACAGAGGACTGAAATATAACAAACTGGTTTGACATAGAAACACCAGATTTTCTTCCTAAAAAAAACTTGAATATTTATTAATTATGAAATGATGAAAAATATGAATAACATTCCACCCATGAGGCCAAAGAGGGCGCTTTTGGTCATTGATCGCAGCTAAGGGCTACACAATCGCCAATAGGCTCCATGTTTGAAACTAGTTACCAACGCCATTCCTTTATTTAAGATATAGATAGAGTAAAGGAAGGGAAATCAGGTCTGTATTTCCTCTTAGATTGGAGCCCACACATGTTTACTAAAAGAGAATTGATATAAAGAAAATGTTCTGTATTCTTCAGGGAAGATCTCAGTAAAATACCGTACACAACCATGTGCATAAAGGAATCCCTCCGCCTCTACCCTCCTGTACCTGGGATCTCCAGGAAGATAACCAAACCCATTACGTTCTTCGATGGGAGGACTGTGCCTGAAGGTAAATGTGTACATTTAAAAAATTTCGCATTGTGATGTACCGAAGGGGAATTTCTTTGTACATTTTATTGGACTGAGGCGAGATAGTGTTAGGAGAGTGGGTCACACAGGCAGTGGTGTCGGAATCAAACCCACGCCGACACTGGTAGGTATATTTGCTGTAGGCAGTGGAACTAACCACTACACCCACCGGACTTTTTAAGTGATAGTTTTAAATGCACAATGGCTCTGCCTTAAAATGAGGCTGTAAGTGGTTGCAATAGAGTCCTCTGTAACCTTTGCCTCAGTCACCGGCTATAACAAATTAAATATTAACTCATGTTTGTTTGTCTCCAGAGCTAGTTCACCAACTAGTTAGTATGTAGAGACTAACTGCAACTTGTTTATTCATCTTTTTCATAAACAATGATGTATTTCTAGTGGCAGTTTCTTTGACACACATTAAGCCTAGTCCTGGACTAAGTAAAATGTTCATTGCAGGTCCTCCATTTAAAGTGCTTTTTAGTCCAGGACTAGGCTTAATCTCTGTCCTGGAAACAGGCCCCTAGTATTTTTTATGTCAAATGAATTGGTGCTGTTGGAGCATTCTCAGCATGTTCTTCTCATCGTGTTTACTACTGCCAAAAACAAAAAGTCTGTCCAGATAGCAGAGGTGCAACCAAGTCATTGTCATTGTTTTTTAGGGACGGCAGGGTAGCCTAGTAGTTAGTGTTGGACTAGTAACCGAAAGGTTGCAAGATCGAATCCCGAGCTGACAAGAAAAAAATCTGTAGTTCCGCCCCTGAACAAGGCAGTTAACCCGCTGTTCCTAGGCCGTCATTGAAAATAAGAATTTGTTCTTAACTGACCTGCCTAGTTAAATTTAAGGTAAATTAAAAAATTGTTTCACAAGTAAGTCTCAAGTCCGAGTCAAGTCGCAAGTCCTAAACTTTATCATAATGTGCTCTTCACCAAATGTAATACCATTTCATATAGTAGTTTATAAACATATAAACATTTATGCAAATCATGAATGCTTTTAAAAATATCTACATATTTATTACTTTCTAAATAAACCTTATACACTGCTCAAAAAAATAAAGGGAACACTAAAATAACACATCCTAGATCTGAATGAAATATTCTTATTAAATACTTTGTTCTTTACATAGTTGAATGTGCTGACAACAAAATCACACAAAAATTATCAATGGAAATCAAATTTATCAACCCATGGAGGTCTGGATTTGGAGTCACTCAAAATTAAAGTGGAACACCACACTACAGGCTGATCCAACTTTGATGTAATGTCCTTAAAACAAGTCAAAATGAGGCTCAGTAGTGTGTGTGGCCTCCACGTGCCTGTATGACCTCCCTACAACGCCTGGGCATGCTTCTGATGAGGTGGCGGATGGTCTCCTGAGGGATCTCCTCCCAGACCTGGACTAAAGCATCCGCCAACTCCTGGAAAGTCTGTGGTACAACGTGGCGTTGGTGGATGGAGCGAGACATGATGTCCCAGATGTGCTCAATTGGATTCAGGTCTGGGGAACGGGCGGGCCAGTCCATAGCATCAATGCCTTCCTCTTGCAGGAACTGCTGACACACTCCAGCCACATGAGGTCTAGCATTGTCTTGCATTAGGAGGAACCCAGGGCCAACCGCACCAGCATATGGTCTCACAAGGGGTCTGAGGATCTCATCTCGGTACCTAATGGCAGTCAGGCTACCTCTGGCGAGCACATGGAGGGCTGTGCGGCCCCCCAAAGAAATGCCACCCTACACCATGACTGACCCACCGCCAACTGGTCATGCTGGAGGATGTTGCAGGCAGCAGAACGTTCTCCACGGCGTCTCCAGACTCTGTCACACGTGCTCAGTGTGAACCTGCTTTCATCTGTGAAGAGCACAGGGCGCAAGTGGCGAATTTTGCCAATCTTGGTGTTCTCTGGCAAATGCCAAACGTCCTGCACGGTGTTGGGCTGTAAGCACAACCCCCACCTGTGGACGTCGGGCCCTCATACCACCCTCATGGAGTCTGTTTCTGACCGTTTGAGCAGACACATGCACATTTGTGGCCTGCTGGAGGTCATTTTACAGGGCTCTGGTAGTGCTCCTCCTTGCACAAAGGCGGAGGTAGCGGTCCTGCTGCTGGGTTGTTGCCCTCCTACGGCCTCCTCCACGTCTCCTGATCTACTGGCCTGTCTCCTGGTAGCGCCTCCATGCTCTGGACACTACGCTGACAGACACAGCAATCCTTCTTGCCACAGCTCGCATTGATGTGCCATCCTGGATGAGCTGCACTACCTGAGCCACTTGTGTGGGTTGTAGACTCCGTCTCATGCTACCACTAGAGTGAAAGCACCGCCAGCATTCAAAAGTGACCAAAACATCAGCCAGGAAGCATAGGAACTGAGAAGTGGTCTGTGGTCACCACCTGCAGAACCACTCCTTTATTGGGGGTGTCTTGCTAATTGCCTAATTTCCACCTGTTGTCTATTCCATTTGCACAACAGCATGTGAAATTTATTGTCAATCAGTGTTGCTTCCTAAGTGGACAGTTTGATTTCACAGAAGTGTGATTGACTTGGAGTTACATTGTGTTGTTTAAGTGTTCCCTTTATTTTTTTGAGCAGTATATTTCCATGGAAATACATGGGTAGCCATGAGAAAGAACCCCCCCCAATAGTGATCGAGGATCGCTATGGGGTGCATTCGGGCGACGTAGGCTTCTACACAATCACCCAACCTTAACACACACACATACACTCTCTGTGTGGTTACAGTAGGCTAACGTATGTCAATGGTTTTAGGAACAGCAGTAACATCAGGCAGGACTTAGGCTACCAACTGCCTAGCCAGTTGTAGCTCAATCTTGGGGGCAATGATCACGTTCCCGCACTGACTGACTGTGTGGAGGCTCATTGATTTAACGTTAGCCTACATGATACACTAGTAAAGTAATAAAATATATAGCTATATTAGCCACGACTTACCGTTCTTTGTGCAGCTTCAAATGTCAAACAAAGTTGGAAATTGTTGCGCCTGTAATTTTCTTCCCGCACGTTTTGCAAGTTGCAATCCGTTTTTTGTTGATACAGCGTCGTCTTTATATCCGAAAATAATAATTTTGGGTATCATCTTTCCAAGGGCTCCATCTGAATTCACCCGCCGTTCCTCTGCACTGCCACGCACAACTTTTTCTTAGCTGGCACAATTTGATTGGCTGCTGTCCGATTCAAACTGTAATCCGTTAAATGAAGAGTTGATGCGCCGCACACCTTTTTTAATAGCATCATTTTTAACATTTGGGCTTGGGGAGGGTAGCAAGTCAGATCGAGTTATAAGGCTCAAGTCCAAGTCACGAGTCATTGGTGTTAAAGTCAAAGTCGAATTGCAAGTCATCATATTTGTGACTCGAGTCCAAGTCATATGACTCGAGTCCACACCTCTGCCAGATAGTGTCTCTTTCTGCCTCAGCGGATGGATCCTTTTGCAGCATGGACAATATTATCACTCTGTCCATAGGAAACAAAACAGATGTCAAGCACTAACACTGTGGAAATATAATTTCTCTCTCTTTACTCCCTCTAGGTTGTCTTGTTGGAACCAGCATTTTTGGCATTCATAGGAACGCGACCGTTTGGGAGAATCCTAACGTATGCACACCATCTTTATAATCACCATTTTCTCATGAACATTTAACTGGGTTAATATAATTAATGATTAGTAGTAGAGGAAATGCGTCATAAAAGGACAAGGTCTGCAGTATTGACAGAAGAAACAACATGAGGCTGTTGCTGAGTTAGTTTGTAATGAAATCCTTGTGACCTAGCAGTAAGTCCATGGGTCTGATTTTGTCTAATTTATCGCTTTAAGATTAAGGGTTTACACAATAGGGAACTGAAACCTGTTTCAAGGTCCCTTTATACAAGCCTGGTGGCAGTTTGTCTCACCAGCCTGGTTTGTTTGTGCCGTCTTGTCAACTCATATGGTCATGTTTGCAGTGACTATTAACAAGACAACATATTTGGGGCCAGCTGTCTACCTATGCACAGTCTTTCCCACTGTTTCAATTTACTATTTTATTTTGTATTCTCGTAGGCATTCGACCCACTCCGATTTCTGCCTGAGAACTCTGCAAAAAGATCACCCCATGCCTTTGTCCCCTTCTCTGCCGGCCCGAGGTTCGTTACCACACCAGTGCCACTATTTAAGAGAGCAGCGTTTGCAGCAGGGTTTGGCTCTCATATTACTAGTCTGGGACTAGGATGGAAGCATAGAGCTACTCATTTACCTGACTGGATATTGGAGCCCTTCGGCCCCTTGATGCCTGTGACCTAGATCCAACCTAACTATATTAACCCCAATTGTTGTGTCAGAGGGGGACAAATATGTTGTCTAGCATGGTCCCAGATCTGTTTGTACTGTCTTGTTTGGCATGACAATGAAATTAGGAGTTGGCAAAATAGCACAAACGGATCTGGGATCAGGCTAGATCCCATCCCCCTCTGACACAACAGTAGTTATCATAGGTCTGTGGAGTAGGCACAGGCTGAACTCACTTCAAAGATCTATAGGTTCTGTCAGATGATATGGTAATGTTTTATTGTGTAAAAAAGCTATAAACCTTTGATAGTCTTACTGCATAACTTATTTATTACACAGGGTGAATGTATAGTAGTTCTACAACTAAATGCTTTCAAATGTATAGCCTACCTTGCAGGACTGGCATTAGTGATATGTACAAATAACACTTCACTGACTCAATGTTGTCCATGTTCGTCCATGTCCTCTTCTCCCGCTATAGAAACTGCATTGGGCAGAACTTTGCCATGAATGAGATGAAGGTGGTGGTGGCACAGACACTCAAGCGATATCAGCTGACCGAGGACCCAATGAAGAAACCAAAAATGATTCCAAGACTGGTGCTCCGCTCACTCAATGGGATCCATCTGAAAATCAAACCTGTCAATCTTGAACCATAAGGAATGTATAGTTGCACTTGTTTTATCCGGCATAGGCTACTGTTTTATGGAATGTTCATATGAATTTGTTTTTAACATGCTAATTCGCCAGGAAATGGGAAATAAAAGTTAGATTTAAGAAATCTTTTTCAAATATTAACTTCTCAAAGCTATATTCAGAATTTTTATTTAAATATCCATATAGAATGTGTTCTACAAAGATGAATAACACTAATTTATGTTACTAATATTTTGCCAGCAACTAACTGCCTAAATGTTGTTCATTTTTCCTTTTGACGATAAGCCTATGGTAAGTCAATGTCCCTTTGAAAAGGAATAGACAAAGGATTGAGTTAATGTTATTCTCAGTATTTCAATTAAACGTGTGGCGCAAACCACTCAGGAAAATGTTGGTGTAATCCATTCATTTGCATTCTCTTAAAAAGGGACAGTGTACCTCTGTCCCTTTAAGAACAATAAGAGGTTCTTATAACATGGTTTCTCTTTGTTGTTGCCTATATGGTTTACCTCGCAAGTTTGTATTTTGTATGGTGTTTCCAGCATGCTACCTCAGGTAACTTAACACTTCTTCCCTCGCTGTCACTTGAATGTACATATCACTTAAAGAGAGAGCGTATTATTTGTAATCCTTAGCCTGTAAGCAGGTGTGACAAAAATCCATGCTCTGGTTTAGTTTTCCTGGCACCGTTTCCACACGCTGTCCCATTCAAGTCATGGGACTGACATTAGCATTTTTCACACGTTCAAATAATCGAGAAGTGAGCTTGACGATCAATTTGAGATACTTTTGGATGACTTGGACATGATGCGCGAAAAATTCTAATATCAGTCCCATGAATGAGATTTGTGCCACAAATGCTAAGAGAAACTCAACCAAAGCAGGAATTGCTGTCATACCTTGTCCATAGACTGCTTACAGGGTAATGAAACCAATGTCATTTTGTAATTGAGTGAACTATCCCTTTTACAATACTTATCATTTTGTATGGTAAGTCCTACCATGTGGTGATATGAATGCTTCCTTCCTTGTGATTTGGGGAACAAAACTGAAAAACAGATGGTCGGAAATGCATGGTGCCACATCAGGGGCCTGTGCAGGAGGATGTAACGCTGCAGAACGTTCAGATAAGTGTTTGCGTAGAACAGAAATAGTCTGAATAGGGAATCGTGTCAGCTCTATCCAGTCTATTTCGATCTGCAATAATGTGTTTTCCAATCCATAAATACACCCAAGATGCTATGGTACAGGGTTGGAGTCAATTCAGGATGCACACTGAAATTCCAATTCTCTTCAATTAGGAATTTGGTTTACTTTGAATTGACTGGAATTGACCCCAACCCTGCTACGGTGTCACATGAGTATGTAAAGAAGTCTTAACCACCCAATAGTTGGCATCCATGCCACTGAGTGAAGGGTCACCTGCCAGCTGATGGATTGAGAAACAGTAAGTGCGGTTTCGGCTGGCCTTCACCACATAACCGACAGACTGGCATGCTCTGACCAACACTGACGACTGTGTTCAAAGTCCTCACAAATTAGTCTGCCTATGGAATATTCTGTAATAGGTTTAACACTTGGCATTCATTCATGCAATGTGCTGGTAGATACTGGTATTTAATAATAAGATGGCTACTATCCTTGGAATTAAAAAATAACTGACAAATTCCCAATTGAATCATGGTGTTTGAAGATATAGGCCTACTATCATGTAAAAACGACACTATTCTTGTTAACCCCACAAAAATCAATGTTTGTGAAAAAATTACGTTTTTATTTACAGTGTATTATGTGAATAAAAAAGCCAACATCATCCGAAAGTGGGACAAAAGGTCTGGGTACACGTGTCTGTCCATCTGTACAAAGTTGATGCAAATAGCATGGCTTTTGCAAGTTCTCAAATACCACAAATGTTTCATTAACCAGTAAAGGGGGCAACCTAAGAATGTATTCTGCTGGTGTGAAAACTAACACAGTTCTTTGAACATCAAGAAATTACATTGAGTCATTTTATGGGTGCTTTGATGCAGGACCATGTGTACCACATTTGAAATGCAATCAATTCAAAAAGGCCTGTGAAACAACACTCAACATCAAATTGCACCAACTGAGAACCTTACAGTCTAAACTCATGTGACCAATCCATTTTATCCGTGGCTCAGATCTGGCCAATTTACATTGCGATATGTAAAATCTAGAGGACTTCAGGACTCACTAACATTCAGGCAGAGTTGCAACTCACAGGTTATACTGCTATCTTTTTTAGAATGGGAAGACAGTATTTAAATATACTCTGTCTATTAACGCAGTCTTAATGGTTCATTACTGAGCTTGATTGTGAATGTAAACTGAGTAAACATTAAATTCTCTCCTCGCTGCACTCATTTTGATAGCACTGTAAAAATATAAACCTATTATCCTATTCAGTCTTTAGGAAAATGGACATATCTTTTTTCAGAAGCTCTGATCTACTTTTGTCAATTCCTATAATAATCCCTCTTGTATAAAACAGTTTTCACAAGTTTAACAGATAAAAAAATAAATGTACAGTCCATTCAGAAAGTTCCGACCTCTTGACGTTTTCTGCGAAAACAAGTAATTTTTGCAAATCTATATATTTAAAAAATATATAGAAATAACTTATTTACTTAAGTATACAGACCCTTTGCTATGAGACTCAAAATTGAGCTCAGGTACATCTTGTTTCCATTGATCATCCTTGAGATGTTTCTACAACGTGGGAGTCCACCTGTGGTAAATTCAATTGATTGGACATGATTTGGAAAGTGACACACCTGTCTATACAAGGTCCCACTGTTGACAGTACAGGTCAGAGCTAAAACCAAGCCATGAGGATGAAGGAATTATCCGCAGAGCTCCGAGACAGGATTGTGCCGAAGCACAGATCTGGGGAAGTACACCACAAAAATTCTGCTGCATTGAAGGTCCCCAAGAACACAGTGGCCTCCAACATTCTTAAATGGAAGAAGTTTGGAACCACCAAAGACTCTTCCTAGAGCTGGCCGCCTGGCCAAACTGAGCAATCGGGGGAGAAGGGCCTTGGTCAGGGAAGTGGCCAAGAACCCAATGGTCACTGAAGGAGCTCCAAAGATCCTCTGTGGAGATGGTAGAATCTTCCAGAAGGACGACCATCTCTGCAGCACTTCACCAATCAGGCCTTAATGGTAGAGTGGACAGACAGAAGCCACTCCTTCACAAAAGGCACGACAGCCCGCTTAGAGTTTGCCAAAAGGCACCTAAAGACTCTCAGACCATGAGAAACAAGATTCTCTGGTCTGATGAAGCCAAGATTGAACTCTTTGGCCTGAATGCCAAGCGTCACATCTGGAAGAAACATGGCACCATCCCACCGGTGAAGCATGGTGGTGTCAGCATCATGCTGTGGGGATGCTTTTTAGCAGCAGGGACTGGAGACTAGTCAGGATCGAGGGAAAGATTAACGGGGAAAAATACAGAGAGATCCTTAATGAAAACCTGCTCCAGAGCGCTCAGGACCTCAGTCTGGGGTGAAGGTTCACCTTCCAAAAGAACAACGACCCCAAGCACACAGCCAAGACAACGCAGGAGTGGCTTCGGGACAAGTCTCTGAATGTCCTTGAGTGGCCCCGCCAGAGCCCGGACTTGAACATCTCTGGAGAGACCTGAAAATAGCTGTGTAGCAACAGTCCCCATCCAACCTGACAGAGCTTGAGAGGATCTGCAGAGAACAATGGGAGAAACTCCCTAAATAAAGGTCTGGCAAGCTTGTAGTGTCATACCCAAGAAGACTCGAGGCTGTAATCGCTGCCAAAGGTGTTTCAACAAAGTACT
This sequence comes from Salvelinus fontinalis, assembly GCF_029448725.1. Lineage (NCBI taxonomy): Eukaryota > Metazoa > Chordata > Actinopteri > Salmoniformes > Salmonidae > Salvelinus > Salvelinus fontinalis. Next base: position 29,118,696 of record NC_074702.1, on the reverse strand, counting down.
GAGTAAAGGGTCTGAATACTTATGTAAATGTGATATTTCAGCATTCCTGCTAAAATGTCTAAACCTGTTTTTGCCTCGACATGGAGTATTGTGTGTAGATGGATGAAATAGTTTCTCATCCATTTTAGAAAAAGGCTGTAAAGTAACAAAATGTGGGGGAAAAATCAAGGGGTCTGAATACTTTCCGAATACACTGTACACGCATGTTTACAGTGGGCAAAAATACTACATCCAAAGATTGACTTCAAACAAATAAAGACCTTATTGAAGGAAGTGGAGATCGTAATATGGAACTCACAGTGACCAACCATATAACGATTAGGCTGTGATACCAGTATCGCAATGTTTTTCCCATAGCAAAAATGATAACACGGAACAGGTCCTTTAAAAACCTGCTGTAATATTGGGTGCTGTAGCATGGAAAATAGATCCATGTGAATCTGGATGAGAACATAATGATGTTTGTTTCCAACATAAGGGCTGTTTTCCTAAGTTACATCCGCTTCGTGTTCGTTTCCCTGCACGATGCCTGACTATCAATTAGAGGTAAAATATCACGGCCACGGGACACCGATTTATGCCACAAGTTACTCTTATCTGACCAACTGACTTGGTCTGCCAAGTACTGCCTTTTTTACATGACTTCATTTGTAAAACACATCAAACATTCATCTCCCGAAGGAGTGGTGTTCCTGTCTTCATGGAATGTACTACTGAAGACTTTCGGATAATTTTTAGGAGAATGAGGAAGTAACGTAGAAAACATTGACAAAACTAGAAAATCCCCAAAACAGTCTGATAAGTAAAATCGATCCGCCTCCAACGGGTCATGGTCCCTGATGTCTCCGCCCATACCCTGAGAGTCAGCCCTGCCTCCACCACATAGGCTCTTTCCCAATTCGACTTTCCTGGATTCCTCGTCTCCTCTCCTCAAAATACATTGAAGAAGGTCCAAGAGGAGAGACCTTGGATCTTCTACAATGCATGAGGTGGTAAAGAATAGAGGAAAGATGAATTGAGAAAGAGCCGTAGTATTGGGAGAGGGTTAGATTAGTAGGGAGGGGGTGGGCTTCTTGCCTGGCCATGCCTCTTTAGCGTACTTTTTCTTGCGGGGCTCGTTGAGGACCTCGGAGAGATAGGGGCCTGTAACGGGGACAGGGTTGAGGGTGACAGGTGGCTGGGGGGCATCCGGGGCCAGGTTCACCTCTGGGGCCGGGTTGGGGAAGGGTAGAGGGAGACCCCCCAGGATAGTGGCTCCACTCGGGGCCCCGGCGGGGTGGACCTCGTGGCTGGTGGGTGGCAGGTCCCCGTAAAGGCCGCCGCCGAAGGTGTAGTTGTGGATGCGCCTCGTCACAACGTCGTCCATACTAAGTGAGCCGTGCCTCTCCATTTTCTGTTTCTAGAGTGGAAATGACCAAAGACTGAGTAGTAACTATGTAGGCTATGTATAGTGTTTGTTTCTGGGATATCATTGCAATTTTCTTAATTATAGGCTTCCTTAAATTGAAATGTGACTGTATAAAAGGATCTTGACACCTCATGCAATAGATGCATTTTAGTGGCTTACCTTTATAGGGACGACAGCAGTCTGCACCATGTTCCTGAAGCGCCCAACTGAGGGATCAATGTCCTCTGTAAGGTTTCAAAAAGCACTGAGTTACCGCATGCAATACATGAGTAAAGCAACAGGTTTTAGATTGCCACACAGCTAATTATTTTCACCCAAACTCAGTTTACGAAATTACTTACAGTACCAGTCAAAAGTTGACACCTACTCATTTCCAGGGTTTTTCTTTATTTTTTACTATTTTCTGCATTGTAGAATAATAGTGAAGAAATCAAAACAACGAAATAACACAGGGAATTTTGTAGTAACCAAAAAGTGTAAAACAAATCAAAATATATATTTTATATTTGAGACTCTTCAAATAGCCACCCTTTGCCTAAATGACAGCTTTTGGCATTCTCTCAACCAGCTTCATTAGGTAGTCACCTGGAATGCATTTCAATTAAAAGGGGTGGCTTTTAAAAGTACATTTGTAGAATTTCTTTCCTTCTTAATGCGTTTAAGTCAATGTGTTGTGACACGGTAGGGGTGGTATACAGAAGATAGCCCTATTTAGTAAAAGACCAAGTCCATATTATGGAAAGAACAGCTCAAATAAGCAAAGAGAAACGACAGTTCATCATTACTTTAAGACATGAAGGTCAGTCAACGCGGAAAATATCAAGAACTTTGAAAGTTTCTTCAAGTGCAGTTGCAAAAACCATTAAGTGGTATGATGAAACTGGCTCTCATGAGGACCACCACAGGAAAGGAAGACCCAGAGTTCTCTGCTGCAGAGGATAAGTTCATTAGAGTTACCAGCCTCAGAAATTGCAGCCCAAATAAATGCTTCACAAAGTTCAAGTAACAGACATCTCAACATCAAATGTTCAGAGGAAACTGCATGAACCAGGCCTACATGGTCAAATTGCTGTAAAGAAACTGCTACTAAAAGAACACTAATACGAAGAGACTTGCTTTGCCCAAGAAACACGAGCAATGGACATTAGACCGGAGGAAATATGTCATTTTGTCTGATGTGAGTCCAAATTAGAGATTTTTGGTTCCAACCACCGTGTCGAGAAGCAGAGTAGGTGAACGGATGATCTCCGTATGTGTGGTTCCCACCGTGAAGCACGGAGGAGGTGGTGTGATGGTGCTTTCCTGGTGACACCGTCAGTGATTTATTTAGAATTCTGCAGCGATACGGCATCCTATCCGTTTTGCGCTTATTGGGACTATCATTTGTTTTTCAACAGGACAATGACGCAACACACCCCCAGGCTGTGTAAGGGCTATTTGACCAAGAAAGAGAGTGATGGAGTACTGCATCAGATGACCTGGCCTCCACAATCATCCAACCCCAACCCAATTGAGATGAGTTGAACCGCAGAGTGAAGGAAAAGCAGCCAACAAGTGCTCAGCATATGTGGGAACTACGTCAAGACAGTTGGAAGAGCATTCTTGGTGAAGCTGGTTGAGAGAATTCCCTTGAATGAGTAGGTGTCCAAACTTTTGACTGGTACTGTAAATCAGGGTCCATGTTTACAAAGCATCTCAAAGTGAGAGTGTTCAACTAGGATCAATATTTTATTTTAAATCATCAAATTAAATAAACTGTCTCTTAGACACTTTGTGAAATATGAAAACGGGCACAGAAACACTTTTTCCTCAACTACAGATACTGGGATACTGGTGCTAGGCCAATGGGGTTGAAGAGAGAGCTTACCCGGGTTGATGACCTCATCGTCCTCGTTGAAGGTGACTCTGGAGTTCCGCCTCTTCCTCTTGGGTCTCTGGATCTCTAGGTTGCCCTCCTCGATGGTCAGGGTTGAGATGCGCTTGTTGTGGGCCGTGTTGAACTCTGTCAGGTTCTGTCACAGCCCAGACAGGATGAATTTTTGGGAAAGGAGAAGTGAAACAAAGCTAATACACTCGTGTGCTTAATAGGAATAGCCTTGTCTAAACACACAGAATTGGAAACAGAGAGCTAAAAAAACACTAAAGACACTGACAGAACAAAAGATGTCCACTATGTCCTGCTTTACATAGTGTATCTATAGCCACTGTGGTAATAGTACACACCATCCTTACCAGCATGTCCAGACAAATGCCCTAGTAGACAACTACTGAAGACACACAAAGACACACCTCTAGCTCGGTCTCCTCCTCTGGTAATCCTAAGAGGCCCTTAGACCCCTCCTCGTCCTCTCCGGCCTTGCTGTCCCCTGTGGTGGCGTTGGTTCCTTGCTGGCTCTGAGGTTTCTCCCGGATGGTGTAGGCTCGCGTGGATGCTCCAAACGACATGGTGGAGTCTATGGGGACCTGCTGAGGCTTATTGGGCTCCAGGCGGATGTGTCCCAGATAGGTACCATGCGCTGAGAACGTAATTTACAACCTTCAAGTCCACATATCATGTTGGGATGTAGTTTATAGAAAGTGAAGTAAAGAGTCAACAAAACATAATAGTTCCATAGAGGAGTGCACTGTAGAATAAAGGCTAAGGCAATGCAACTGTTACATTGAGTCCTTTTACTAGCTGCAGTAAGATACAGTATTTTACAGACTAATGTACACGACAGTTCACTTACTGCTGTTGTTATCAATAAGGAACACCCTCTTCAGGTGCTTGTGGTAGACCAGGGCAGCATGCACGCGTGAACATGACTGGTGGTCGATGGTGAAGTCACACATGTCCGGGTTCCTCCCGAATAAGTAGTACTTTTTCTCGTCAATGATCAGTTTCTACAAGGATTCACCATCATAACAGATATGAGAAAATACATGTATTGCCCTGTCAGGTCCCATATATAATTCTGCTTTCTTGCCAACTCACTCACGCCATTCCATAAGGAGTCGGCAAGAGATCAAAACCAGACACCCAGGCTAACAACACTGATGACATTGAATGAAATCCTTTCCAGCTGTAAGAAACAGTTTAAAGCACTGTGCCTCTGAGCCATAACTCAGGAGTGCACCTTCACACTCATGAGCTTAAATATCAGGGCTGAGGTTTCTGTAGCACCTTTTTAAAAACCCAACAGTCACGGAACTCACAGTCGGGTCCGTATCTGGTGCATGCATGTATGATCGATTTCTTTATTTAGTTAAGTACACAATGACACCTAGCTACCTATACTGAAGTATACAGACTGAAGTAGACTATGTTGTATATTGTGTATACTCTATTGAAGTAGACAGTCTAGACTATAGACATTTATGGGTAAACTACGTCATGTAGGACCACATATGGTTCTCTATCACAGCTTTTGATAAAGCTGGTACAGTTGGTCAGTACAGAATGTAAGTAAACCCATCAGTTGCGTAATGGATGATCTATTATGCAAGATATTTGCCATATTCTAAGGAACAATACAGAATATCTACCCTTGTTTGAGTGTGGCTAATACAGAGAGGCAGTTCAAATGTTTGCCCCGTGAAGCCCCAAGCTCTTACCTCGACCATTTTGTCACCTTTCATCACGTCCAAATGGAGTCCTGGAGGGGGCTTGCCTGCCCTGAAAAGAACAAGGACCAAAAGCTAAGCACACCATTCAGTGAAATGTATCAGCTAGCTAGCATGTGTTAGCTAATAAGACGTGGCTAAAAGGAATACATACGTTTCCAGCTACAAAATTTAAAAAAGTAATGCTGTTTTGTGATTTTGCATGCACTTGATGTCTTTGTATAACGTAAACATCTCAGTAAATGCATTTTCTCACCATGTTGGACAATCAAAAGATGGTAAGTTTGTAGCAGTTGCATTTGTCGCCATCTTGCAGCATTATCCATTCACAAACCCGTTGAATGCTGGGTAAAATGTTCCCTTGGTTTGGGAATTGTAGTTTTTTGGGGGTTCATCCGTTGACAGCCAAATCTCTCTGTCTCTGCCCAAATGGACGAAAAGAAAGTGATACATTCCATTATCTACAATGACTTGATTCGACCCTAGAAAAAAAGGTTACCTACTGAAATGTAATGGCAACTATGAACTGTGAACATACACGCACTAACGCATACAGTTCTGCCTAGCTTTCATTATCGCTCATTCACTTGAATCAGATTGAAAAGCTTCAAGAATCGTCAATAGAATATACTGTTTTTTATTGAAAAGTGGACAGAAGAACACTGGACAGAAGAACATAGACTACTAGAGCAACATCCTCCTTGTTTTATATTCCATTTATAGACTGAAATTTGTAGGAAGTTGCAGTGCAACATTTAATTTTGGTGCATGTTTTCATGTAGCTTCCCATTTATCACAGACCATACAATTTTGCAGAATGTTTTTTAATTAGACCTTTGGACTGCTATGGTGTAGAGTATATGATGTTTATTATTCCTGAGGGGCAGTTTGCTTTACAGCTGATAATGAGAAATCTATAAAAAATATATTCACGTACAGAGAAGAACATGAATAGAATAAAAAAAAATCCACAATGCAATACTGTACTGCTAGGAACCATAGATTTTCCACAGGAAACATAGTGAGTTGTAAGCTTTCTTTTTTGATTGTAGGCAAATAATAAAATGTTTATGGCTGCATAAAATAAGCAAACAATAAAGAAGTAAAAGCCAGGTTCACATTTCTTCATTGGGAACACAAGCTAGTGTCACAGGGCAGAGGTTAACTGTACTTGAAAATATCTGGTTGCCTACTTCCTCATACAATCGTTGCTTTCAACTGTTAGATCAGTGGCACCTCTCTTGGGAACCACAGTTGAGCCTAGACAGCACAACATCGGGTTCTGCACTGCAGTGATGGCAGGCACTGAAGTAGTTATGTCCCTGCAAGATTTAATTGCATCCTTGGATCAAACTTGTCTGCCACGGATTCTACAGGTTTGCTCTGGTGTATACTTTCAAGGTAGGACTTTTTCATACTTTCTTTCATAAACTCCATGTGTGGGAAAACCCATTTTTACATTGCCTGAAATGAGACAGACAAGCTTACTGATTAACAGTCAGTGGCAGTTTTTTAATACTCAATTCTGACATACACAAACAGAAGTAGAACAAAAGTCTCATAATTAGGCAACAGTACAGAATGTCGTATTTTCATATACATATAATTACATTTGTCCAAATAAATGACACCTTCAAATGGGGGGACTAGATACTGTAATTTCTAAATGGTAAAACAGATATGTGTATTAAAGTAGTCAAAGGTGTAGTATTTGATTAAATAGTCCAAGCATGCATTTGCAGTTTTCTTTGGTTGTGTTTCAGATGATGTTGTGCCCAGTAGAAATTAATAGTAAATGATGTATTGTGTCATTTTGGAGTCACTTTTATTGTAAATAAGAGTACCTTAAGTTACTGAACACTTCTATATTAATGTGGATGCTACCATGATCATGGATAATCATGAATGAATCGTTTTGGTATTGCGAATCCAAGCCTGACATACATCTAGACTGATGTGAAAATAAGTGGCGAGCGCTTAACCAACGTGAGTTGAGGTGCAACCAAAAAATGTGATCCTCATAGAAAGAAAAGCTCACCATCAAAAATTCTGTTTTATTTCAGCAAAGTTAAAAGAATACATTTTGGCCTACAATTGCCTTCTTACAAACATTATCTCTCAACTTTCCTAAAATAAAACATTGAGTTTCACTGTTTTTTTCAATCGCTTTGTTGCTATTTTCACAAGTATGTGGGGAATCTTTTAACTCTTAGTACAAAACTCCAAACTGGTAACACTTGTAACACAGCCAGTCTCACATTCAAAACCTTTCATTGTGCATTCATTTTGTTTGGACACATCTTTCACCACACAACCATTCATCCAAAATATAAGTTTACTGTGAAATATCATGAAAACATTGGTTTAATCACCAAAATACAACTTAATGATACATTCTAAATGTAGTTGTTTAAACAACCAGTTGATCCAATAGCAAAAAATGCAAGATACACTATATATACAAAAGTATGTGGACACCAATTAAAATGAGTGGATTCGGCTATTTCAGTCACATCCGTTGCTTACAGGTGTATAAAATTGAGCACACAGCCATGCAATCGCCAAAGGCAAACATTAGCAGTAGAATGGCCTTACTGAAGAGCTCCGTGACACCATCATAGGATGCTACCTTTCCAACAAGTCAGTTTGTCAAATTTCTGCCCTGGTCAACTGTAAATGCTGTCATTGTGAAGTGTAAACGAGTAGGAGCAACATCGGCTCAGCTGCGAAATGGTAGGCCACACAAGCTCACAGAACAGTACCACCCAGTGCTGAAGCACGTAGCGTCTGTCCTCGGACCATTCTTGATACACATGGGAAACTGTTGAGCGTGAAAAACCCAGCGGCATTGCAGTTCTTGACACAAACCGGTGCGCCTGGCACCTACTACCATACCCCGTTTAAAGGCATTTAAATATTTTGTCTTGCCGATTCACCCTCTGAACGGCACACATACACAATCCATGTCTCAATTGTCTCAAGACTTAAAAATCCTTCTTTAACCTGTCTCCTCCCCTACACCGAAGTGGATTTAACAAGTGACATTCAATAAGGGATCATAGCTTTCACTTGGCTTCACCTGGTCAATCAAGATCATGGAAAGAGCAGGTGTCCTTAATGTTTTGTACACTCAGTGTATATCCTACTTTATACGTTTATATTTTACAAACATTCATTGAAATTCTGTAGTTCTCCAAATCTGTATATGGTTGACAAACCAGTTTAAAGTGTATAGGTTTACAAAAAGGTTGTGATTATCAAATAAGAGCAGTTGGATTAAGTAATAGTGAAAGGTATATTACCAAATAAGACTATCATATTAAAAGTAATGTGAGCATTGCGAAAGGCAAATTCTTAATATGAACATGTTGCAATGCAAAACATGTATTTCTAGATGAAACACTGATTGAATTTTAGTGAAAAAAGTGACTTTGATTGTGTTTTACTCAGTCATTTGGAAATGTGCTTTGAGTTTTGAAACTGCCTTTTTGATAATCTGTTGTAGCAGGCTCATGGGTGTGGGGTTTCAAAGTCATCAAGTTCAATAACACAACATGCACCAGTAGCACAACTAGAATGCAAATGGGAGTTTATTAGGGATTTTTGTGCACAGAAAAAGAAGGGGGAATTCACAAATTACTTCCCAGTTCACAAGCCGTTCTCGTTGTCTGTTCCGTCCTCCAGGGGAATCCCAAAACTCGGGTCCTCAGCCAATTCGGTACACAAAAGGGTTAATCTCACTGATACTGTTTTCTCTTCTCCCACTCTTCATAATACACAATTCTCTCTCGTGCAGGCTGCACGAGAGAATCGTGCAGGCTGCTTCCTCAGTGCAGGCTGCTTCCTCCTTTATCCCCAAGCACTCCCTGGTTTAAGGAACGACAGCCTTGCCTTGTTGGGGCAGGAAGTCCATATAAGGCTTGGGGGTGGAGCCAGCAGGCTGCACTATATCTCCCCTCAATAACCACTCCCCTCACCTCTCCCTGCCGTCTGCCACACTGTTTTGAGTTTTGTACTAAGTGTTGTGAAAATGTACCACATACTTGTGAAAATTGCACCAAAGCGTTTGAATAAAACTGTAACAACCTGCTTACCCCATTGTAAATCCATCTGTACCGTTAACCCTAGAATCTTCACACTATTAGATACTTTGAGCTCCAATGCAGCCCTGCCCCTCGAACTGGAGAGGGCATGGGACAGGTGGATTTCTAGTGAGGGTCACTGATAGGACCTTGCACTTGACAGAGTTCAGTGACATTTTGCTTGCCTGAACCCATGAGTCAAAGTTGTCCAGAGCCTGCTTTGGTGTGCAGATTTTTCCCATTGTGCATGTGTGGGCCTTGTACTTCCACCTACCGTCAACATCCCAGACTGCACCGTTTATGACTGCAAGGAAGATGAGAGGACCCAGAGAAGTTCCTTGAGCCACACCTCCCTTCAGCTCCTGCCAGAGTGTTGTTTACGTCACAAAACTGACGAGCCATGCTGTGAGGGCAGGTCTGACATTATTATGTTAGCACAGCTGAAAACTGTTGTGCTGATTAAAGAAGAAAAAGAAGAAGTGTCTAGTTTGAGAAACAGATGCCTCACAAGTCCTCAGCTGGCAGCTTCATTAAATAGTACCCACAAAACACCAATCTCAACGTCAACAGTGAAGAGGCGACTCCGGGATGCTGGCCTTCTAGGCAGAGTTCCTCTGTCCAGTGTCTGTGTCCTTTTTCCCATTTTAATCTTTTCTTTTTATTGGCCAGTCTGAGATATGTCTTTTTCTTTGCAACTCTGCCTAGAAGGCCAGCATCCCGGAGTCACCTCTTCACTGTTGATGTTGAGACTGGTGTTTTGCGGGTACTATTTAATGAAGCTGCCAGTTGAGGACTTGTGAGGCATCTGTTTCTCAAACTAGACACTCTGATGTACTTGTCCTTATCAGTTGTGCACCGGGGCCTCCCACTCCTCTTTCTATTCTGGTTAGAGCCAGTTTGCGCTGTTCTGTGAAGGGAGTAGTACACAGCGTTGTACGAGATCTTCAGTTTCTTGGCAATTTCTCGCATAGAATAGCCTTAATTTCTCAGAAAAATAATAGACTGACGAGTTTCAGAAGAAAGTAATTTATTTCTAGTCATTTTGAGCCTGTAATCGAACACACAAATGCTGATGCTCCAGATACTAAACTAATCTAAAGAAGGCCAGGTTTATTGCTTCTTTAATCAGCACAACAGTTTTCAGATGTGCAAACATAATTGCAAGAGGATTTTCTAATGATCAATTAGCCTTTTAAAATGATCAACTTGGATTATCTGACACAACGTGCCATTGGAACACAGGCGTGATGGTTGCTGGTAATGGGCCTCTGTACGCCTATGTACATATTCCATAAAAGATCTGCTGTTTCCAGCCACAAATGTCATTTACAACATTACCAATGTCTACACTGTATTTCTGATTAATTTGATGCTATTTTAATGGACACCTTTTTTTTGCTTTTCTTTCAAAAACAAGGACATTTCTAAGTGACCCCAAACTTTTGAACGGTAGTGTATGTATTTATATTCCGGACTCTGAAAATTGTTCTGATGTCTTAATTCCTTGTCATTTAATTTTACTTTCGGATTATGTGCGTATTGTTATTGTATTGCTGCACTGTTTCACTGCACCTGCAATAACATCTGGAAAACTGTGTAGGTGACCAATAAACTTTCACTTGACTTCTATTGGGCACAACATCATCTGAAACACAACGAAAAGAAACGGCAAATGCATCCAGCAAGTTTGTAGAGTCACAAACTTAATGTAGTCATTGTGTGCTAGGAATACGGGATTAAAATACCGCATTTTTGAGTACTTCAATACTCATAAGTGAATGTCTAAATACTGTATGACACCTTCAAATGGGAGGACTAGATATATAAAGTGCTTTCCTTTCTAAACAGTTAAACAGATATGTATGAAAATACCCTCAAACAAAAGGTGATACTGTACTGTCGCCTCATGAAACATTTTGCTTCAGTCTAAATAAATACATAGAGGAGTGTATGTAATATCACATGTTCAAAGATTAATAGATCATATGCTTGGTTATATGGATGGACGGTCAGTCAATAGACTACCTTGAAATGTTGCAGCAGACAAATAAGGAAATGTGTGGGGGGGAAATGAGTGTACAAAGTCTCATGAGTGATGTTCCTAGAACAGAGAAGTTAATACTGTGTACTGTATATATTAAGATCTACTTCTATCAGTTCAGGCATGCATTGTAATGGGACAGTATTATTGAGTTATCACCTCTGATAAAAAAATATATAATCAACAAGTTCTGTACGTGCATGTTGCTGCAAATATGCATTGTCATCCGAACTGAAATTGTGGTGTGTTGATGCTTTATAGGGTCTGTTTATGAGCTGTCGGGAAACGAGGTGTGCCTATCCACGGGGGACCTGGTGAAGGTCATCGACATCGAGCTCCTGTCTGTCAGCTGTGAGGACATCAGCAACAATGAGAAGTTTCAGCTGCCCCTCAACCATACAGGTGAGGCTTTCAACAAATGCGCTTAGCCAGGGCTAGAAATAGAAAAATCTCTGGTCCACCTAGCAAAGATGATTGACTCTACCAGGAATGGAAGTTTTAGTAATTCTATGTAAGTGAGCCCCCCAATTCCTTATTAACCATGGTAATGTGTTTAATCAATTCTAATAAAGTCCCTTGATCAATGCTGTGTTATTCATGGGCTCATTGCGGACTCTCCCTCTCAGATCTGTTCAAGCTGGTTCCAGAGGAGATGCCATACAGCACAGTGGAGGAGATGGTGAGCCTGAGGCCTGTAGGCCTGGACACCTGCTTTCCCTTCACCTTCACCAGCCAATGTGTGCTGACTTTTGAGAATTTCACCCTCGGTGCCGGGGTGGCCGTGACCATGCTGTACATCGAGCAGCAAGACAGGGGTGAGGAGAGCTGCGTCCGCTGTCAACTCAGAGGCCAGCAGGGGGCGTTGGCTGAAGTGCTAGTCCCCTTCTCCTGCCGTGGGGAGTTCTATGAGTGTGAGAGTGACCAGACCTACACCCTCCAGGAGATCATATCCTCGCCCCACCTCTGTAGCCGGCGCTTTCGCTTCAGCAAGAATACCAAGTACGGGGGATCGCTAGTCTTCAGCCCCATATACCAGGTCCAGGCCATCATGCACTGTGAGTAGAACCTGGTTCTGAGTCAACAAACGGCATACTTCCTTATCCAATGAAAAAACACTGATCATGTTATAATCTAGAAGTGAGAGAAGTGTTGGCTGAGGAGCACATCATTAAAGCTATTGGCAAGCTGTAGCCTGCATTTCTTTTTCACAAATCATTGCACTACAGGATTGCACATTTTGAACATACAGCTTAGTTTTTGTGTTCTTCTCAGCATCAAGTTTAGTACTTTACTATGTGGGTCTACACCCTTCAACATCCTTTCTCAAATTTTCTCACAGTGAGGAAGAACATAGTCAAGTTCCCCTCCAGCTTGGAGGTGGATGTAGTTGACGTGACGACGCAATCCCAAGACTTGACATTTGTGACCCCGCTCACTCTGCCCGAGGTATTTGCCCAGCCAGACGAGGCCTTCCCCACCATGGCTGAAATACTGGAGCACCATGAGGGCCAGCCTTTGTTCCGCTGTACCTGGCTGGCTGAACTACACAAGGGCCATCCTCTAGTCCTTCACAAGCGTGGTTCCTCAGCCATGGTTCTGGCTTCGGGTATCAAGGGGCGCAATGCCCGCCAGTACTTCCTAGTGTCGCAGCGCTACGGGGGACGCCTGCGACGGAGGCCGCGGGAGTTTGAGTCAGTGTACGAGCTGTACGCCGCCTCGACCCGGGCACTGTTTCTCAAGGTCAGGGTGACGCGGCACAGTGAGGAGCTGGACGAGGAGGGGTTTCTGGCGCTCAGTGTGGGCGAGCAGCTGGAGGTGCTGCGCTGCGAGAAGGTGAAACTGCCCGGTGGAAGAACCAGCCAGACCATGGAGGTCCTTGTATGTAGACGTCTCCAAGAAGTGGGCGATGACGAGGAGGAGGATGAAGAGGAGGAGAGCGAGGTGGTCCACTTGCCCCTGTACATGCAGAGCCACTTTGTGGAGAAGCTCACGGACAACAAGAAGTACAGCCTGAAGGACTTGGGCAAGGCCTTTGCCCTGCCGTTGGACGTTAAGTTGGCGAGCCGTGACGCAGAGCTGGAGACAGATCCTCTGGTGGGGTTCTCATCCCTGAGGCTGGAGGCTACTACTATACAGCCCATGATACAGGCCAGCCTTCCAGGAAAGACAGAGAGATGCTTTGAGATACCCACTCACTGGCTTAACATGTCTTTGTCCTTAACTAATGACCCCTTGCCTTTGGCCCAAGAATATCACCTGGAGACAGTTACAGAGGTGACGGACTCATTCTATTGCGAATTTCGAAAGCTCACCGCATCAGATGAACCCCCACCACCACGTCCACCAAAGCCATCGTCAAGATCAAAGCCACCGTCAGGCTCAAAGTCTTCAAAGGCAACCCCTTCACCCTCACAACCAGACACCCCCTGCCATCCACCCAAAAGTGGCACCCTTTCCCTGTTGAGTGGTCTAAGTCTTGATAGCAAAAAGACTCACAGGCCCCCTGCTCCTCTGCCTCCGGTAAGCTCTTCCTTTCAGACCTTATGTACTTTCTAGGCAGGATATAGCGCTGCTCATCTCCTGTTGTCACTCCTGTCTTGCTGGACTCGTTTACTGTCCTACATGTCCTGCCTACTGTCTTGCATCCCATGTATTGCCCTTGTACTCTGCCTTGGAGCCCCCACATTCCTTGTCTTAGCTGTGAAATTGTCTCATTTTTTTGTCACTGTACTGTCTCTGTCTGCTGTTTCTGTTTTAACTTTTTTTTTTAAAGTATCTTTAAAGTGGTGTTACGTACGCCTCTTGGAGGGAACACAACACCCCACTACATCTCTTTTCCCCGTGGAGTGAAAAAAGTATGTGATCGTAGGTGCGGGGAAGGATGACAGAAGCAGAGAAAAATACAGTTTACAAAATATGTATTACTCCTACACACGGTAAGGTGGGGAAAAGGGGCTGGATGGAACCAAAGCAAAGAAAGTAAAAGTTAGTCCCCTCTCCTACCTTACATGCCTTCCCACTACTTACCTAACCTTTAGCACCACCTGGCGCGCTAACCAAAATACAGGGGGTGGTCTGCCCAGGTCTTACCTAGTGTGCATAGACAGATTCAATACTACGGGTTATGTATGCCCGCAGGCCTCTTGCCTAAACACTCCCAAGGTGTGTTCCCTTCCCCCCAGGAACAATTACTATTACTAATACTTAGTGCACAATTTCAATAATCAAAAACACTAAATCCTATTGGCATACATACCTCGGAAGGAGCGGCTACAAAAGAATATCGACAAAACTTTTACTGACCACCACAAATATCAACACAGAACATAAAAAGCTCTCGTCTAACAAAGGAACACTGGATTTGATCAAGCTGGAGGAGTTGGTAAATGCAGAGATAGCTGTATCCCCTGACGAGGGAGGGGTCAGAGCTCCAATCTGCGATGGGGTCGACCAATCAGCTGCTTAGAATCCAGGAAGCTATTTCCTAAAATACACACACATACAAATCCACAACACAGAACCTGGGGAAACGTGTGTTGTGTTGTGATATTGTGAAATACACTTTAAATAAGTGGAATAAGTTGTGACTTGATTTGACTAGGACTAGAATGCTGCCTCATATAATAGGGTCTTGGGTTGTTCAATGTCTTATATAACATTTACACACAACACACTTAACATATGTTACTGTAGTCTCATCAGTTATCATGTGAAAATGTTATTTGATTATGCAGACACCTCGCCACATGTAAGTATGTGGTTCCTGTTTTTTCAACATAGCATGTACACTCCTAATATAACGGTAGTTTCATTTTCCTGTTGTCGTGAAGGCTATCACAGATGCCCCTCCGCTGAATCCAAGAAAGCCTATGACCGGTGTCAAGTCAGGAAAGGCTCAGCCAAACACTTATGTCACGTCTATAAGTCACATGCGCAACAATAAAGGTACAGTATGTCCTACATTGGAAATTACTTGTGAGCTATGACATCAGGGAAGTAAAATTCAACACCAAAAACTATCCCATTCATCATTCTGCATTTGGTGTAGCTTTTTATAAAACATTTTACTGTTATCTGCAGTTTTGTTCTTTGTTTTTGCACTGGGTGACCACTTCACACAAAACCTAGATTATACGGTAAGCCTAAAATTAACTTGTCTTTCAACAGTGCCGAAATATGAGGTGCAAGCAGATGAGGGCAGCAACCATGATTATGAGCAAGTGGACGACATGTTGAAAACAGCACAGGACAGTTTTTTACTTTACTGAACCAGCCACATGAATTACTATTAAAAGGCTAACTATTCAAGTAACCAAGTCTCATTGCATAAAATAGACTATACTATGGGGTGCAAGACAACTGAATGTCAGAACTATGCAGTCTGATAGCCAGCCACTGTAAATGTGAATACTTTGAGATGGGACTATGCAAAAACAGGATACATGTCTTATTGTACCCAGATTGTGTTACTTGGTTTTCATTTTCTCTATGTTGCTGCAATCACAAGCAACACTTGCCAACCGATTATCCCAAATGCTTATAATAGCCCATTGGTGTTTAAGGTCCAGTTACATTTCATAATTTAGCAGTGTATTTTGTAACTAAATTTCCCCCCTCATTTTAAAACTGGAGGTCAATATCAAAAAGCCGGAGTGATAACAGTGGGGATCTTCATTCGCAATACAAAGCTTTACTGGTGCATATGTATCATTGCTTTGGTTATCAATACTGTATGATCTTATATTTCTGAATTCTAAGGATACACATTGTAAGAGATACTTCCCAATTGACTATAAAGTAATAGTAATATCTGGGGAACAAATATCTGGAGAACATTTTTCTGAAAATATGTTTACTAGAGAAAAAAACAAAACAGAGACATAAAAAAATCTGAATAGGAATGGCATTGTTTTGCATTCTGTTCACCATTTTTAAATGACAACTACCAATACCAATGATTCAGGAACTGGTCAGTCACAGATTGCATTCACTGTGAGAAAAACCATTAGCCTGTGATGCACCCACTCATACTGTAATATAGTTAACGAAATGGAAGTTGAAACAGGATGTGTCAGTCAAACCAAGAAGGCCTAATTTCACAGAAACACTCAGGATTATATAGACATCCCATGATGTTACTCAGTATGAATCATGGTTCCAATAATGACTACAGGTTCTATTTCAGAGAGCTTAAAATTCTAAGAGGGTTTTGGGCATTATCCTTATATACACAATCGTCCGCTCATAGCGCACAGTGTGTTGAGAATGATCCCAAGACTATGATCATGTTCTTAGTGCTAACAGGGAATGGAGAGATGCTTTAGTCATCATTGTCCGTAGACTTGAAGTGGTCCTCGTCGATGGTGGAGAAGATGTGTCCTTCGTTGCTGAGGAACTCCACTGCTTGCCTATGATTAGACAAAGGACAGTAAGACTGGTGCCAATGCAGCATGCTTAATTATGCAGTCTACTCTGTTATGCTTTGCACATGAGAGTGCACTGGGCCACGTTCAGTAGGCAAATGTTGAACACTGCAGATAGAAATGCAATGAATAGAGCTGATATTACTTATTCTTCATCCCAGAAAAGCATATTTGTTCTATAAAATATTTGTATCTGAATGCTGGCCAACATTGTGCCCTGCAGAACACGACCACTGTTGTAGTCAAACAGGACACATTCAAGCATATCAAGAACTTCCGAGCCTGATTTGAGGACGGAGGGAAGGGAATGTCTTACTTGATGACAACCAAGCTCAAGCCGCTGAGACTCTGCTTCAAGTCCTGTGTGCTTATACCCTGTGCGTCTGGACAGCTCCTTATCAAGCTCAGCACCTTATGAGAAGACATGAGAATAACAAACATTCATATAGAATATTGTACCAATCATATTTAGAACAACTTAATTCCCAATTGTTCTGTCAGTTCTACAGATGGCAGTATGGTATGTTTGGTAAGGCATTTTTAATAAATAGAAAAACTGATGAGACCCAATAAATGTTCCTATCATCTAGTGTGCTGGATTTTTAAATTAAAAGTACACTTTTCTCCATTCACCTGGTAACAGGTAAGGTATGCTGGTTTACTTTCTAATTGGTATGGTAGGTGAGTTTAGGCTACCTATTGTTTATCCTACCAACTATTGAAAGTTTCCAGCACTTTTCTTTAGTCCATTACAGACTCACCTGGTTTTGGCTTGGGCTCAGGCCGTTAGTGGACATGTCGTTAGCACCCGAGTATCCACCTCCCATGTTGCCACCCATTCCCGGCCGTAACATGGGCACCATGCTAGTGTTCATTCCCCCTCCTCCGCCCATCTAAAAGGGAACAAAAACTGTGTGTGAGTGGTGCCACACAGGAAGAGACTCTTAACAAAACTTGTTTTGATTGTGGCCTTACTGAGCTTGAACGGCCTTATTCAAAGCTAAGTTTAATGATTCATTCATCTCCATTTAAATATGTGGCAGTTGGGCCAAGGCCAACTCGTATGACAGTAGTCACAGAGTGGACAGGTGGAAAATAGTCAGATATTCAGGCATAGTGGTGCTTTTCAGGGCCTAAAATGTACTTTTTGGTCTACCACACAAAACAATTTACCAGACAAAATATTCCCCTCCTATATTTACATCAACAAAACACAAAAAAAAGATGAGCATGCTTTGTAATGTTGCTAAAACGATAAATGTATTACTAGTAAGAAGTAATGTGGTATATTGTTTAATTTAATATTTTTTGTGACCTGAGTGTTAACCAAAATATCACAGATGTTCAAGGGGCAGGAGGTTACTGTGGTAAAGCTATGCAAGGGTCTTGTGTTTGAGATTCAGAGTCTGACTAATAGCCGAATTGTCCACTCTGCCCTACTAGTTGAAACTCACACATTGAAAAACAAACTAGCTTGAAAACAAAAGTAAATTGCCAAGAAACTCAAGGACAAAGTCTCACATAAATAAACTTCAGATGTAAGTAAATTAGACACATTTTATGCCTGTTCACAGCGCTACCAATAAACAATTTTTCACTTAGCTCTTCATGGACGTACAGGTTCTTTAACTTTGTGCGCTTAATTTACCAGCTATGAAACAAAATGGCAGAAATACTTAGAAAACAGCTACTGCTTCATTTATTTTGCTATAAATGTGATCATACTTGACTTTTTATTAACAAATGCGAGTGAAACGCTCAAAGTGTGGAGCCCTGACCAACTGCCAACGTAGCTCGTGAAATAGGCATCTTAGCCGCCAATGCCAAAATCTACCCACATTTGGCAGGTGGCGGTTGTTTTTTTAGGCCCTGGTGCTCTTTGTCACGCGTGAAGAAAGTTCTCACCATAATAGTCTGTGGTTTGCTGAGCAACATGTGTGCCTGCACCACCTCCAGCATGTGGGAGGTGATCTCGTTCATGTCCTGAAGGGGCCGGACGTTGAACGCCACCACGGACCTGTGGTTCTATTGAAGACAGGAAGTTACACACAAACAGTACATCAGACACACACACACAGAAAGAGAGAGAAAGAGAGAAATAGAGACAGGACTGTATGTGCAATGCACACTTGCAGGTGATATGAATGCATTTGCACGGATTAGTGGAGGCTCCTCAGAGAAGGGGGGACCATCCCACTCAGCAGATTTCATTTTTTTTTTTAAAGTGGGGGCATATGCTACAGGGAGCATATGGGAGCATATGCTACAGCTAGCTAGCACTGCATAAAGTGTGAAAGATTGAGAAAGAAAATAGTTGAACATTTTGAACAAATTCAATTCTTCAAAAATGGAGTAACTCTTAAACTGGGTTAAATCAAGGTTTATCTATCAATCTTCTTGCACCAAATGTTAAATCTAGTTTTAAATTATTCCTAGTTAAATTAAATCATTCCTCTAATCTTAAATTGAGTTTTCACTTAACTTAGATACATTTAAAGCCTGTTGTTCAATTATATTTAAAATATATATTTAAACTTAGATTGGAGATTCATTCTAAACTGCCACTTGAGGTGGTTTAACTGATAAAATGGCAGCGTATCTAAATGTGGAGACCAAAACGAGTTCCTCAGTGAATAATTAGAGACCGGTTGAATCCTGTTGAGTTTTATGATAATTAACTCATTATTAGTTGGCTATTTACATGCCCATTTCGTACAACAATTGAATTGGGGCTTATGATATGCCCAGCCTTGGTACGAATGATGATGTTATGCAACATGCTGTAATGGGCCTGATAACGGTAACATTGTAGTGAAGTAGCATTAAAGTTTTAACGTGCATTACAAGCATTGATATTTACCAGTTATTTATGCTTACTAAATATTGGTGGATCAAGTTGTCCATCGTGATCATAGGGGTTATGGAGAAGGGCAAACTGCTGGGGAATCATCTCGCATATCTTCTGGGTGATAGGATCAATTCCCTTGGACTGAGGCCCCCCTCTGGCTCCGGTCTGAAATATCTCCTCTGCCGCATCCTTTTTGGCTTTTCATTTTTTCCCTGCACGCTTTCATCTAATTTGGGTCCCTCTTCTCTTCAATCCGCGCCGATCCATTACATTTGTCGCATAAAATGGCCCAGGTGTCTTCCTTCTTTTTAACAGTCGTGCTTGTCTGTCTTTTTATCCTCCAGTACGTTACTACATTTCTACGTTTTTTTCTTTCTTCCATAAGCGGAGAAATTTGAACTTCTTTGACGTGTCATGATCAGGTGGCTAGCGGACAAATAATAAAATGGCTAAATAACGTTAAGTAATGACAATAATAAATAATATTGTGTGCTAGCTAACTTGGTTTATAAACTAGCTAGCGAATTAGTTCTGTCTAGTACTGGAAAATAACAGATTTTATTTCAAACCAGCCAACCAATGAGAACCTTTCACGATGGAGTTGCAGTAGTTCTAACTTTACATTGTTATCATTATTATTATAATAATATCAAGGAACAGAAACTTTGTGGCCTTATTTGTCAAGTAGGCTAGCTACTTCGCTTCAACTCGAAATACCTCATATTGGTGTAACATGTCACTAATCATAGTTTAAAACCGTTAATCATAGAGTTACTGATCCATATTAAAAATTAAGTGGCGCAACATCTCTGATTAATTATATTTACAAAACCTAGATTACTCTAATCCTAGATTCATTTAAACCATGTAGGGACAACCCACCCTGAGTGTACAAAACATTAAGAACACCTTCCTAATATTGAGTTGCAGGACCACTTTTGACCTCAGAACAACCTCAATTCAGTTCTTGACACAAAGCGGTGCTTCTGGCACCTACGACCATACCCCATCCAAAAGGCACTTAAATATTTTGTCTTGCCCATTCACCCTCTGAATGGCACACATACACAATCCATATCTAAATTGTCTCATAACTCCTTATTTAACCTGTCGCCTACCCTTTGATGGGATCCGACTCCTAAACTTTAAATATTGTTAAATATCAGGTATCTATCCTATGGAAATATTGAGTGCCATAGCCTGTTTTCTACAACAGAAGTTAATGGTTATCTGTAAGAGTGTATATGGTGGAGGCAATTAAGCTTGGAATGTACTGAGTAAAGGAATGGCAATCACATGTTGACAGGCACTGATGGAGAGATGTGGTTTTATGAGGAATGGTGGGCCGAGGTCAGATCACATAAAGGGACAAGGAACAATTTGTTGCCCGCATCACTTAACTTCCTGCCTAGTAATAAAGATGTAATGTTTAGAGAGGAGACTCCACCCAAATTGGGTCAATAAGGGATCATAGCTTTCACCTGGATTCACCTGGTCAGTCTACATCGTCGAAAGAGCAGGTGTTCATAATGTTTTGTACACTGGCTATTTCGATGTACTTTTTAATTCTCAGTTTACCTTTCACTTACTTAGCTAATGCAGCCGATTTAGTCTACACAAGAACCTGACAGCCAACATAAATTGCATTTCTCTCTAAGTGGCTAAGGCTATCCAACACTGCAACTCTTCCAAGTCAAGGTGAGCTTTCTGTTTTATTAATATATCGCCACATGGGCCTGCCGGTGTAAATGCTAAACTGATTGCTGTACACTGTACTGTGTGATTGTACACAGGGATTGATTGGGGGTTTACTAGTTCTACTTTGTTGACTATGACGTTAGCTAATATGGTGACAACGATGTAGGCTGTGTAGCAGTTATAGTATGAAGGTTTGGCTTGAGGAGATTGTTGCACCTGGTCATCAAAGTGATGATGCTGTATGTGGCTGCTATGAAAGTGAACCGTGTGTGTGAGTGATCAGCTGTGTATTCACTCGCCAAGTCTGTTAGAAAATGTTTCTTAAACAGAAGCAAACGGAACTAAAACGGGGATGACCTACCCAAATTTGTTCAATAGAAACTTGTTTTAGTTGCAAAACAGAAAATTTTGCAACTGTTTGGACAAATTATTAGACACCAGATCAGCTAGATGCAGGCAAGAGTGTGCAAGGCAGTATTTGATGTGTCACGGTCTCACCTTGATTACTCCAATTTCTCTCGACCTGTGTACCTACACTATAAACGTTAATTTGTAGGTTAGGCTGTAGCAACCTCATGGGTATAGGGCAGATTTGCATATTATGCAATAGCCTAAACCTATTGTGATACATTGAGCTGGGTGAATAGAATACGAATGACAGTCACCCTAAATTCTGTAATAGAAATATGGCCAGCCTCATAAAAATATGACTCGTCCACCCTAATCTTAAACGGCACCAATTGCCACTGGCATGTGTGTAGTTTCCATTTGTGAATCAAAATGCCAGAGACAACTCCCTGCCCTAGATGCATATAAAATAAAACATCTCAGGTTACACATAGCTCTCCATTGTTTGAAAAGCATGTGGTCAGGGCTGTGATATGACCTATAGATAAAGGTATGTAGTTGTATGGGAATAATGACCTCACCTGGAAGGAGCGCAAATTGCCAGAGACCTTAACGTAAGTGCCTGGGGGGATGACAGTGCTGTCCACACTGGGATCCTATGAGTGAGGAGACAGCAGGACAGAACCATAGGTGAGCAGATTAGCAGTTGAACTCCCATTTGAGTGTAGCATGTGGTCACAAAATATCTGTTAATTTAACATTTAGAAATTATACTGCAAGTGTTGACTGCACTGTATATCCTTGCTGATCCTAGTACTTAGCAGTCTCAGTTGCCCTGATGAGGATTACCTCTGTATCTACCCACTGCTTCACGTCCATAGGGGCCCCTGTCATGTCATCGACTTTGTACTGGATGTTGGTCATGGATTTGTCAGTGGTTCTGATGATGCCCACAATTGTAACCTAGCACACAAAAAGAGAATACTGTCATGGGATACCAAGGCACTCATCACACATTTCATTTGTACATGGAAGATTGAAATCCTGATCAGTCTATGAGTCACTGTATCACAACGCACCACCATCCTCATATTTACACATGTAATTTGGGTTACCTGGGCAACCTCTACCTCTCCCACTTTGAAGACATCCTCCGCTTGGGCAGCAGACATGAGCTGGGACACTGTGCAGGGGACAATCTGTTGGGCACGTTGTCTCTGTAAACATACATACACAGTAAGTCTGAGTAATTCACATTGAGCCAACTTTATCCTACAACAAAAAATCAAACAATGGCAGACAATAGTGCATGGGGATGTTTACTGTCCGTTTAACTATTATTTAACTGTTGCCCATAGGTTATGCTACTAATATAACGATGACAGACTTCCACCTACTGTTCGCTAACTGTGTAATATATGGAGTTGGTGAGTGACAAATACAGACCCCTTTCTTCTCTCCTCCCTGGGAGGCAGCAGGTGATGCGAATCCTCCCGGGGACTGAGTGTATCCACCACCCATGTTTGATTCACCGTATGATCCCCCTACATGAAATGACAGTGTTTTTTTTATTTAACTAGGCAAGTCAGTTAAGAACAAATTATAATTTACAATTACGACATACACCAGCCAAACCCGGACGACGCTGGACCAATTGGGAGTCCCATAATGCTGCTCACAATCACTGCTGGTTGTGACAATGAGACAACTGCAGCAATAATCCACTCTCTGACTAAAACCATGTAAACAAGCTTGCATTACTAGCTAACGACGTTAGGTAGCTTATAGATGGAGACTACACACAACGTTAACTAGCGAGCCACATAAATTAGCTAACGTAAACTCACCCCATTCCGTACAAATGTGCACAACAGCAACATTCAAACGAGGCTACAAAGAAAACTAATGGGACTGTAGCGACTGTGTTGACTTCAAAATCGGGGCTGTAAACTAGGTTTCTATTCAAGCGTTGATCGACATGGTAATGGCTCTATAGTATTGGAGAAAAGTTGAAAAAACGGACCCTCCGTTACATCGTGACGTGTCATGTTGTAATGTACAGCACGCATAAAGCAACTATTTCTGTCTTCCAATCTCTCTCCACCAGGTGTAACACTTCTCTCATCGTTTAAAAACAGGAAATGGACAGTGACGGAGGTATGGGGGGATACCTAGTCATTTTTTGCATCATCATAGCATGCGATCATCATTCTCAAAGGCGCTGTTTACTTCTAAGATCACTTTAGCACTGCCCTAAAAACCTGATTCAAATTCGACACAAACCTTCAAATAGGTATGTAACGACACATTATATAAACTCTTTATAGTCTTTTATTTACATTTTAGAGGGGATAAGGTGATAAGTTGGACAGATCGAGTGAAAAAAAGCAATTTTCCCACACAACATCTCTCCTTCTCACTATTACGCATTAGTTTCACTTACCCACCCGCCATTTTTATAAAGACCCGACGGGACTAATACGCATTAGTTTCACTTACCCACCCGCCATTTTTAAAGACCCGACGGGGCTCATTGCCTGCTTGAATTATGCAGAAACGGGCAGCGTTTAGGTCATGTAATTGATAATGTTGGAAAGGGGAGAAATTGTGCTTTACAATGGTATTGACATTACAGTTGATCTGGAAGTATTATGTTTTTGAGGCGAAAATAAGGGCAATTGTACGGACCAAGGCGATGTACGAGTTTACGTTAGCGGACAAAAGTACTACAGTAACTAGCTAACTACAGTAGCTAGTTGATTAGAGTTAACGTTACCTAGCTAACGTTTGCTACTGTTGTTTCCCGTTACTGTACGACAAAAAGCTCGGTGCCTTTTAGTTTACAGAAGAAATACAGCCAAGTCAGCTACCGTAGCTAGCTAGGCACCCAAACTGCACAACAAAACAGAGAGCTGGCTACAGTAACTGGCAACAGTAACTAGCTAGCAAGCTAACGTTATTTACAACAACTAGGCAGCGCTTTTGAGCTATTGTTGACAGCCATATAAAACATTGCTACAAGGACAAACTCACCTTGGTTCCACATGGTGCCCTTAGTTTACGTTATATGATTAAAATAATGTTTAAACGGGTGGCAAGACAATAAAGTGTAAAAAGTATTCACAACGATTCCCTCCCCTGTACAATTCCGCGCGCTGGAAAGTTGACAGTATAGAACGCATGCGCCCTATAGAAATGCCGCGAAATCCATTGTCCAATGAGATTATCTGACTAGATTTGGTAGCTACACCAATGAACATGCGAGATTGCTAGACGCACTAGCTTACCCAGAGATACACTACACGGGTTTGTGGACACCCATCTACTTCCATGACCGAAGTCTTTTCTTGCAAAAAAATATCTTTAGCTAACGATTTGATGTTTTCAATGAGAGTAGTATCTTTAAGAAGAAGTGTGTTGTTTAATTTCCAGTATCCTCGAGTACCTTTTGATTTTTTAGTAGCTTGTAAATTCCGGGAAATCAAGTGATGATCAGAAAAGGGAGCCAACTGATGATCTACATCTATAACAAATTGTAACAAAAAATAGGAAATTATGAATAAATCTATTCTAGATTTACGTGACATAGTTTTGTTGGTCCAGGTATAACCCTTTGCATCCGGATTGAAATAACGCCAGGCATTCTCAACACAGAGATCGTTGCATATGTAACAGGGTTGGTTATGTTTCCACTTGCCTCTAAAGAAATGTGTATTTGATGTTCAAGCATTCTTATTGGTTAGTTCAATTCTGATGACAATAAGGGGTGTTGTGATTGGCCCCACTTGCAGATAGGGGGAGATCGCGAACGTCAGGTCTTCCCAGTATGAAAATGTGATGCAAGGGGTAGGTCACGTTCTGAATACTGTTTTCTATTTTCTATTTTACAATGTGTACAAGTTTGCTGTACGTTACTGATTTTATACATGTGTGGGTATATGGTACCTGTTAGGGATTGAGGGGCTTTCTGGGATGTGCTTTGGCATATGATTGCTGTAAATAATTGTGTTAGCTAGCATACACCGATGTCATGGTCACATAAGCCACGGCTAACACAGTTGTCTTCATGCTACAGATTTTGTCATCGACAGCCATCAACACTGTTAAGCCCTGCACAACTAACGTGCTGTTTCCCATTTAACAACAGGTATTTATACATGTTATATTTTGTATTGTATTTTTGTATTTTGGTCTTCCCAGTATGAAAATGTGATGCAAGGGATTTTGTCATCGACAGCCATCAACACTGTTAAGCCCTGCACAACTAACGTGCTGTTTCCCATTTAACAACAGCAGAAATAAATGATGCTCAACTGGGACCACTGGCCGAAGTTATTTATTATTATAAAACACAACGCATGGAGAGTACACTATACATCTGTTACACTGGTGCCGTGACTCGTCTTCTTGTCTTCGCCGGACGTCACGTGGAGGGATCGGAGACCTGGCTTCAAGAAGTACTGTGGTTGCTGATACACGCCTAAGGCCTAGGTTTTGCATTCTGCGCAAGTGGAGTTCTCAGGAAGCTCCTGGTAGCATGAGTGAGTGGGGAATATAATATACTGTTTATTAGTTGTATGTGTTGATGTTATGATTATTTAGTGATGTAATTGGGCTGTTACGCTAGTGACCTTCGTAAGCCAATTAACGTGAGGGTGATGCCATTTTCTACCACACGGTGGCGACAACTATTAAGGCGTTTCTTGTAACTTTTCTGTGTTGATTCTTGGTCTTGTTAGACAACTACTACTGAACTTTTATTTTGAGTGCATTATGTTCAAGCTGATTTTATAGAAGTGTTAATATTGATTGTGATAATTTTCATATTTTTTGGGGGGGACTTAATATTTACAACAACAAAACAAAACAAATTATTATTATTTTTTAATTTATTTTAAAAATGGAAAGTTTTGGGAGAGGTAGGGGAGTTTTCATGTTTAACCCTTCACTGCCAGTGGGTAGGGGGGCAGCTATTTCTCCAGTTACTTCCACACCTCTGGCCAGGCCAACTACGCAGGCAAGTGTGCACCTTCCACATGATTTAGAGCTACCTCAACTCAGTGCATTCGAGCCAGTTTCACCTAATCCTAGGAAGGAGGATGTGTCTATGGATTTCCTGGCGGACATTGTTAAGCAGATAGGTTACTCCATAGGTGAAAATATTGCCTCTTGTTTGGAATCAAAGGCTATGGGAGATGGGGTGGGACAGAAGGTTGATTATGTTGGTGGTACCAAGGTTGGGGCCAGCTCTAGTCTAAATGTAGTGGTGGAAAATGATGTCAGGGAACCAGTGTGTTTCAGGGGGGATGGTTCAGAGGAATGCACAGTGCATGAGTGGGAGGAGACCATGTTAGTGTACATGCAGAAGAAGGGCTATGGTGGGCAGGAGAGGTCAGATGAAGTTTTGGGTAAGCTGAAAGGGCGGGCACGTGACGTGGTAAGAGTAAGCCTACGCAGTAACCCAGTTGACTTAAGCCAGGGCCCTAGACCGGTTTTTGACATTCTGAAGCATCACTTTAGCGACACAATCAACTCTGACATGCCCCTAGCTGATGTTTATTCTACGTTGCCAATGGAAGGTGAGACTCCGTTTGATTACTGGATCAGACTGAACAGAGCCATAGAGGTGGCAGAGGACTGTTTGAAGAGGCAGAACAAGGAGCTAGACAATCCATCACGTGTTCTGACTGTCATGTTCATCAAGCACTGTCCGAACCCAGAGCTGTCATTGATATTCATGTGCAAACCATTGCATGAGTGGACGGCTGCGGAGGTCCATGACAGGCTGGAGGAGTACCAGAGGAAGTGTAAGGCTCCAAGTCCCTTGCGGCTGGCCCCACTGGTCACCACACTGACGCAGGAAGTAAGTAGGCCAGTGTCGGCTGTTGCAAACTGTCCGGACCCCTTGCAGCAGCCCACAAATAACTCATCCGAGGCATTGGATCGTGTGATGGGCATGCTTGAACGGGTCTTGGAGCAGAGGCCTCAGCAACCTGTAGGCGGCTATAATAACCGTTTCCAGAGGAGGCCCAGAAGGGAGAACCCGCCTTTGCAATGCAAAGTGTGTGGGGATGCGAACCACAGCACAATGGATCATTGTTATTCTAACCACCTATGCTTCCTCTGTTATGCAGCTGGGCACACACGTCGGGAATGTAATTCCCGTCGCTCCATCAAACAGCAACACGACACAGCGACAGGAAAACTGGCTGGCCCGCACTGGGTGGGGGGAAGTGCTGGGCCTTGTGAGGTGCCCCAATTCGATAGTGTTGTAGATTTAGAGTCAATATATTCAAGTGTTTGTGATGAAGTCAAGTCGAACGAAAAAGTCATTATGCAAAATACACAGAGAGTGCTCCACAACGATGAACTCTTCTATACTAGTGTGTTACTGGGGGATGTTATAGAGGTGAGCGCTATGATTGACAGCGGTTCTATGGCATGCACATTGAGCTCTACAGTGGTGCCACGCCTTGAGAAAGCAGGTGTGCTCAAGAGTGGCTCCCTCAGTCCGACTGAAGTGGTGTTGGTTGGCTGCGGGGGGTTGAAGACCAAGCCTGTAGGTGTGTGTGAATTGAATCTGTCTGTGTATGGCAGCAGTGTCTCTGTCCCTGTTCTAGTAGTGGATGGCCAACGTGATGAGCTCATCCTAGGCAGCAACGTGATAAAACACCTCATCAGGGAGCTGAAGACGACCGGTGACTTCTGGGAGAAGATGTCATCATCTGAACACAATGGAGATGACAAACTGTTCCGTCTGCTGGCTAATGTAGAGAGATGGACAGGGACAGAAGTGCCAGAAAGAGTGGGCACGGTAAGGCTGAAGCGGGCGGTCACATTGGAGCCCATGCAGGAACATTTAGTCTGGGGCCGGTTGTGTACGCCTCAAAATGTATCTGCGGGCAGTGCTGTCGTTATTGAGCCTACGAGGGCACGCTCAAGACCAAAAAACATTCTAGTGGGGAGAACTGTAGCGACATTGTGGAGCGATGGCTGGGTCCCTGTCAAAGTTATCAATCCCTCACCAAAGCCAGTAACAGTGAGACGCAATGCCAAGATAGCGGATGTTTTTCCTTGCATGGCATTAGAGGACTTTGACACTGACTACATAGATGGGCCCACTGTCGAACCGGTCCCCCTGGTGCAGCAGGTACACAAAATGGATGACAATCAAGACTTTGACAATGGTAGTGGAGATAGCTTGACCGTTGACAGTGCTGTAAAACCGCACAGAGTGACAAGTGAGGTGTTGCATGAGTTAGGGCTAAGTGACATTGACATTGAGTCCACTCAGTTGTCGCAACAGTGTAAGGCCCGGCTAGTTCAGCTAATAGCCCGCTACGAGTGTATCTTCTCCCGGAACAAACTAGACTGCGGGAAGGCTACTGGATATGTCCATCGCATCAGACTCAGTGACACTAAGCCTTTCAGGCTACCTTACCGTAGGCTCTCCCCTAACCATTATGACAAGCTCAGGCAGGCCTTGGATGAAATGGAAGAGCGAGAGATAATCAGGAAATCCAGCAGTGAGTATGCCTCCCCGCTCGTGCTGGTCTGGAAGAAGTCTGGCGATCTGAGACTGTGTACAGACTTCCGATGGCTCAATGCTCGCACCGTAAAGGATGCTCACCCTCTACCTCACCAAGCTGATGCTCTGGCGGCCCTGGGTGGCAATGCCTTCTTCTCTACAATGGATTTGACCTCAGGCTACTACAATGTGGAGGTGCATGAAGACGACAAGAAGTTTACAGCCTTCACTTCTCCTTTTGGGTTATATGAATATAACCGTCTTCCACAAGGACTGTGCAATAGCCCAGCTACATTCATGAGGATGATGTTGAGCATTTTTGGGGATCAAAATTTTTCTAGCCTTCTATGCTACCTGGACGATGTGCTGGTTTTTGCCCCGACTGAAGAACTTGGATTGCAACGCTTGGAGTCCGTTTTTGAGCGTCTGAAGGCCCATAATCTGAAATTGGCTCCAAAGAAATGCCATTTCATGAAGAGGTCAGTGCGGTTCTTGGGGCATGTCATCAGTGAAGGAGGTGTGGCCACAGACCCGGAAAAAGTGAAGGCTATTGCAGGGATGACAGAGAAGGATCTCATGGAGGATAACACGGACGTGCCCTCCCAGGGGAAGATTCGGTCCTTTCTCGGAATGATAGTCTATTACCAGCAGTTCATTGAGGGGTGCTCCACCATCGCTAAGCCGCTGCATGGGCTGACAACTGGGACGAAGGCACCACGCCATGGGAAAGGAAAGAGGAAAAGAAGAATAAATAGGAAACTCACAGCAGCAGACTGGACTGGTGAGTGCAAACAGGCCTTTAGTCAGTTGAAACAAGCTCTCCTCGATCAGGTCATGCTAGCCCACCCTGATTTTAGTAGACCTTTCTTGCTGTCTGTAGACGCATCTAGTAATGGATTAGGTGCTGTCCTATCCCAAGTGCCAGAGGATGGGTCTGCAGCCAGGCCCGTAGCATTCGCTAGCAAATCTCTTACTTATGCACAGTCAAAGTATCCTGCCCATAGGTTAGAGTTTTTTGCTTTACGCTGGGCAGTCTGTGAGAAGTTTAGTCATTGGCTAAGGGGCAAGCCTTTTACTGTATGGACAGACAACAACCCATTAACATACATCCTGTCCAAGCCCAAATTGGACGCCTGTGAACAGAGATGGGTTGCTAAACTCGCCCCATTCGAGTTTGACATAAAGTACATCCCCGGTCCCAAAAATGTCATTGCTGATGCACTCAGTAGACAGCCATTTGTGCAGCCGAGCGCTCTCCACCGCATCACAAGGGTTCCATACAAGGCCTTGCTGGAAGAAGCTGCGGGAGTACATGCTGAGAAGGTGCAAGATGTGTTCCGCTGGTCGAACCACCCATTCGACCTCGAAAGCTGCTCACCGTCAATTGAGGCAGAGGCCTGTGAAATTGTCATGGACTGCCAAACTACCTCCTACCCTTCTCCTGGTTCTCTGTCAAAGGAAGCGGTGTCAGCAATCCTGAGGTCGCAAGAGGAGGCTGGTCTACAGAACTGTGCGCTGCTACTGCCTCAGCTCACTCAGTCATTGGTGCCATCTGAGATGTCAGATGTGAGAGTGCTGTCCCGTGACGACCTGATATCAAAGCAGCGCCAGGATGATGCACTCGCCAGAGTTGTCTTCTACGTGGACAGGGGCCGTAGACCTTCTAGGAGGGAACGTGGCCATGAACCAATCGAGGCTCTGCGGATTCTGAAGACCTGGGAGAAGCTCACTCTGAAAATGGGTGTACTATATCGCGTTACCAAAAGTTTGCTGTCAAAGAGGAAGACGTACCAGTATGTAGTACCCACCTCAATGAGGGCGACAGTTTTGAAGGGTGTCCACGATGAAGCTGGTCATCAGGGGCAACAGCGGACGTTGTACTTGACGAGACAGAGGTTCTTCTGGCATGGTCTGGAGTCGGATGTGAGAGAGTATGTCAAGACCTGCAAGAGGTGTGTGTTCAGTAAGGCCCCCGAGCCAGAGGCCAGAGCTCCACTGGAGAACATCATCACAACTGAGCCCCTCGAGTTGGTGTGTGTGGACTTCTGGTCTGCTGAAGACTCCAACAACAAGTCCTTGGATGTTCTGGTTGTCACTGATCATTTTACTAAGATGGCCCATGCCTTCTTGTGTCCGAACCAATCAGCTAAAGCAGTGGCCCTTCAGCTGTGGAACAACATCTTCTGTGTGTATGGTTTTCCTCGTCGTATCCATTCCGACCAAGGGGCCAACTTTGAAAGTAAATTGATTGCTGAGTTGTTGAGTGCTGCAGGAGTCCAGAAGTCGCACACAACTCCCTACCATCCGATGGGGAACGGGGGAGTCGAAAGGTTCAATAGAACGCTGGGAAACATGATCAGGGCTTTACCTACGAGAGCGAAGCACAGGTGGCCCCAGAAGCTGAAGTCGTTGACCTTCGCCTACAACTGTACAGTCCATGAAACCACGGGCCACGCCCCTTTCCAGTTGATGTTTGGGAGAACCCCACGTCTGCCTGTCGACATGATGTTTGGTACGGTGCTACAAGACTCAAATGTTGTAGACTATGATGAGTACGTCAAGTCCCTGACGAGAGACCTGAGGGAGGCCATGGAGACTGTACAGTTGTCGGCAACCAAACAGCTGAAGAGGCATGCGGGCCTCTACAACAGGAAGATCAGAGGAGCTCCAGTGGAGGTCGGTGATCGGGTGCTGCTGGCGAATAAGGGTGAACGTGGAAAGAGGAAGCTGGCGGATCGCTGGGAGAACAACCTCTATATTGTTACGGAGAAGAATAGTGACATCCACATCTTCAAGATACAGAACATGTCGACTGGCCAGGAGAAAACGGTACACCGTAATCTGATAATGCCTGTAAACTTCTTGCCTCTCCCTGACACTGCCTTAGAGACATCTAATACGGGAGACCGTGAGGATCCGAGTGAGGAGATGGAGGACTCATCCATGAATGATATACCAGAAATGGACGTTGGTGAGAGGACTAGTGTGTGGGTATCAGAACAGACCTCGGAGGAAACACAGTCGGAGCCCTCTGAAAAAGAGACCCCAGATGTGCTGGAAGATGGGCCACTGGCGAGGGACCCTCAGAACTCACCACATTCTGAGGGTGCCACTGGTGGCACAAGCATGTCAGAGCTAACCTTTGGTGAAGAAATGTCCGAACCCTCTGAGGAAGAAAGACATTCTGAAGATGCCACTGGTGGCACAAGTTCCAGCAACAGTCACAGAACCCTTGACCTTGACTACCCATCGACTGTGGACAGTGACCCACCAATGGTGGTTGTAGTTGAACAGGTTAAACGTAATGATAACTCTGTTAGGACTGTCAGGTCAGGGGCTGGTCGAGTTAGGAAACGCCCAGTGAGACTCATTGAGACTATGCAGACACAGAGGGTTTTTCATACAGAATTCATTAGAGTACCTGTGTGGGTGTAGGATTAGAATCCAAGTCTGTAGCCACAATTTTTTTTTTTTTACTTTTAACGTTCAAGAGACCCTATAGAGGTAATGGGTCAGGGGTCATGTAGGCCAAGGTTTTTCTGTCTGAGGTTCTTGTTGTCACTGAGTGTACTGAACATGTAACAGGCATGTTTTCCTACGGGGTCTTTGAATTCCCCTAATTCTCTTTAGAGAATAGTCTTTGCACTGGAATATTTGGTGACATATGTATTGCAAGGTATTGCATACCTCATTTAGTTTCTTTGTAGTATGCAAGTGTAATTCAGCAGGGGAGAATGTAACAGGGTTGGTTATGTTTCCACTTGCCTCTAAAGAAATGTGTATTTGATGTTCAAGCATTCTTATTGGTTAGTTCAATTCTGATGACAATAAGGGGTGTTGTGATTGGCCCCACTTGCAGATAGGGGGAGATCGCGAACGTCAGGTCTTCCCAGTATGAAAATGTGATGCAAGGGGTAGGTCACGTTCTGAATACTGTTTTCTATTTTCTATTTTACAATGTGTACAAGTTTGCTGTACGTTACTGATTTTATACATGTGTGGGTATATGGTACCTGTTAGGGATTGAGGGGCTTTCTGGGATGTGCTTTGGCATATGATTGCTGTAAATAATTGTGTTAGCTAGCATACACCGATGTCATGGTCACATAAGCCACGGCTAACACAGTTGTCTTCATGCTACAGATTTTGTCATCGACAGCCATCAACACTGTTAAGCCCTGCACAACTAACGTGCTGTTTCCCATTTAACAACAGGTATTTATACATGTTATATTTTGTATTGTAT
Organism: Salvelinus fontinalis; assembly: GCF_029448725.1. Classification (NCBI taxonomy): domain Eukaryota; kingdom Metazoa; phylum Chordata; class Actinopteri; order Salmoniformes; family Salmonidae; genus Salvelinus; species Salvelinus fontinalis. Next base: position 29,085,471 of record NC_074702.1, on the reverse strand, counting down.
TTTTGTATTTTGGTCTTCCCAGTATGAAAATGTGATGCAAGGGATTTTGTCATCGACAGCCATCAACACTGTTAAGCCCTGCACAACTAACGTGCTGTTTCCCATTTAACAACAGCAGAAATAAATGATGCTCAACTGGGACCACTGGCCGAAGTTATTTATTATTATAAAACACAACGCATGGAGAGTACACTATACATCTGTTACACATAATGTAGTGATAATATTGCTATTTTGAGGGCTTTGACTCGTTCTAGGAGGAAAACGATCAGCAGATGCATCAGGTGTTTCATTAAAATCCCCTGAAATAATTAGAAAAGCCTCTGAGTATATGTTGCTTAAATCCTGTACTTTCCTGGTAAAAAGGGTCTTATTAGGAGCATGTGAGCTATGTCCGTATACATTACAGATGATGAAAATAGCATTGTCAAGTTTAACAGTTACTATGACCCATCTTCCGTCTTGTGAAGATGTGGATTCTAGAACGTCACCTTTAAACTTGTGAATAAGTATCAAAACACCAGCAGCATGATTTGATCCATGACTGAAATAGGCCATGTCTCCCCATTGTGCTTTCCAAAATTTCAAATCACTTTCACCCGAATGAGTTTCCTGAAGAAGAACAAAATCTGCGTTACTGCGTTTACAATATAAAGCTTTCATATTTGTAAGATTTCTCAAACCCCTAGCATTCAGAGTGGTAGCCATTAAACGCACCAAAGAGCTGATGCAATTAATAAAGAACCTTAAAGAAAAAGAGATGATGAGCAAGCTTGACAGTTTTCTAAAGAAAGATAATTTCTCTGAAGAAGAGGAGTCTGTATTCAAGTCTTTACAACTAGAATTAGAACAGCTTTACATGGATATGGCAAAGGGCGCCTTTGTAAAGTCAAGAGCAAAATGGATTGAAGAGGGGGAAAGAAACAGTAGTTACTTTTTTGTACTTGAAAAGAGAAACTACAAAAGAAAATCTATAACTGCACTCAAAATTAACGATGTTTTATTCAAAGATCCCATTACAATATCATTTGTCAATTCCTTTTATGAAAACCTTTACAGATCTCAATTTCAGGAAGATGGTTGTGAAAGCTACATTTGCCACATTCAGAATTATGTCCCTGTAGTTGAGGATGATTTCCACTCAGTTTGCGATTAATCTGTGTCAATTGAATAAATTAGAGAGGCTCTGAATTCAATGAAAAAAAGGAAGTCACCTGGCCCTGATGACGTGTCAGTTGAATTCTATAGACAGTTTTGGGAGTTACTAGAAGACCCGATTTTTAATATGTTTCAAGATTGCATTAAAAGTGGGGAAATGGTCTCCACTATTAAACAGGGTCTTATTTCATTGATCTCGAAGCCCGATAAAGACCCTTCTCTCATTGACAATTGGAGACCAATTACTTTATTATATATTGATTACAAATTGATTTCTCTGGATTATGCCAAAAGATTAAAGAAAGGAATATATACCATTATAAATGATACTCAAACAGGATTTATAAACTCTAACATTCGTTTAGTATTGGACCTTATAGATTATTCAGATGCAATTGACTCAGATGCGATTGTCTTATTTTTGGACTTCTGTAAAAGCCTTTGACACAATTGAACATTCATTTCTCTTTAGGTCTCTTAAACTTTTTGGATTTGGTGAAAATGTTATCAAAGTATTTCGCATGTTTTACAAAGATATAAGTAGTTCTGTGTTACTAAACCTTAATAGTTCCAAAAGATTCAGTATCTGTCACGTTCCTGACCTGTTTTCTGTTGTTTTGTATGTGTTTAGTTGGTCAGGACGTGAGCTGGGTGGGAATTCTATGTTGTGTGTCTAGTTTGTCTGTTTCTATGTCAGCCTGGTGTGGGCTCTCAATCAGAGACAGATGTTAGTCGTTGTCTCTGATTGAGACTCATATATAGGAGGCTTGTTTTGTGTTGGGATTTTGTGGGTGTTTGTTACCTGTTTCTGTGTTTGTGGTCTGCACCAGATAGGTCTGTATCGGTTTTGCACATTTGTTATTTTGTATGTTGTTTGTAGTGTTTCACTTGTTCTTAATTAAACATGTTTAACACTAGCCACGCTGCACTTTGGTCCTCTCCTTCACCCCTGGAAGAAAACCTTTACAGTATCAACAGAAGTGTACGACAGGGATGCCCAATTTCGCCATTTTTATTCATTTTGGTTGTGGAATTTCTATCTCTAGATATTCTGAATAATGCAAATGTCTATGACTTAACCATTTTTAACAAAGAAATAAACATTTCCCAACTGGCTGATGATACAACTCTTTTTTAAGAGACAAAGACCAGGTCGCCCATGCCCTTAATGCTATAAATGCATTTTCTATTGCATCAGGATTAAAACTGAATGTTTCTAAATATGAAATCTTGTTTATTTGACTCTGTTGATAAAGAAATAAAAAATATTCCTGTAAAGGACCGTGTTAAATATTTAGGAATACATCTGTCAAAAAAACACTTAGTCAGACAACATTTTAATTTCTCTCCTAAAATTAAGAAAACCAAAAAATATATTAAATAATTGGCTACAAAGAGATCTTTCTATACTGTGGAGCCAAGGCAGAGGGACTGTCTCGTTTGTGTACCCCTCATTATCGTTATGTTTAAATCCTGCTACTTGTAAAGAGATCAATAAGAACTTTCTTTTTTTCAATTTAAAGTTTTATTGTAACGGAATTCCTCCTCTTCATACAAAAAAGAGGAGTGGTGATTCGACCAAGACACAGCGTTGTAACTTGACATTAAATTTATTAAACAAGACGAAAAAACATGAAATGAAATACACTTGAATAATTAACAAAAATAACAAAACGGAGTAGACAGACCTGGACATGGAACTTACATAAAACACGAAGAACTCACGAACATGAACAGACTACATAAACCGAGACAGTCCCGTGTGGCGCGACAAACACTGACACAGGAGACAACCACCCACAACAAACAATGTGAAACAACCTACCTTAATATGACTCTCAATTAGAGGAAACGTCAAACACCTGCCTCTAATTGAGAGCCATACCAGGCAACCCATTAACCCAACATAGAAAACACATAACATAGACTACCCACCCAAAACTCACGCCCTGACCAATTAAACACATACCACACAACAGAAAACAGGTCAGGAACGTGACATGTATTAAATTTTCTTGTTTTTCAATCAACCAACAAAACACATTCCACATTCACAGATGTGACAGACTTTAAAAAAAGAAAAGATAAAAATAAATAACAATAATATTACAAATATAATAAACATAATAAAAATAATTATAAAAAATATATATATATATACACTGCTCAAAAAAATAAAGGGAACACTTAAACAACACAATGTAACTCCAAGTCAATCACACTTCTGTGAAATCAAACTGTCCACTTAGGAAGCAACACTGATTGACAATAAATTTCACATGCTGTTGTGCAAATGGAATAGACAAAAGGTGGAAATTATAGGCAATTAGCAAGACACCCCCAATAAAGGAATGGTTCTGCAGGTGCTGCCCACAGACCACTTCTCAGTTCCTATGCTTCCTGGCTGATGTTTTGGTCACTTTTGAATGCTGGCGGTGCTTTCACTCTAGTGGTAGCATGAGACGGAGTCTACAACCCACACAAGTGGCTCAGGTAGTGCAGTTCATCCAGGATGGCACATCAATGCGAGCTGTGGCAAAAAGGTTTGCTGTGTCTGTCAGGGTAGTGTCCAGAGCATGGAGGCGCTACCAGGAGACAGGCCAGTACATCAGGAGACGTGGAGGAGGCCGTAGGAGGGCAACAACCCAGCAGCAGGACCGTTACCTCCGCCTTTGTGCAAGGATGTGCACTGCCAGAGCCCTGCAAAATGACCTCCAGCAGGCCACAAATGTGCATGTGTCAGCATATGGTCTCACAAGGGGTCTGAGGATCTCATCTCGGTACCTAATGGCAGTCAGGCTACCTCTGGCGAGCACATGGAGGGCTGTGCGGCCCCACAAAGAAATGCCACCCCACACCATGACTGACCCACCGCCAAACCGGTCATGCTGGAGGATGTTGCAGGCAGCAGAACGTTCTCCACGGCGTCTCCAGACTCTGTCACGTCTGTCACATGTGCTCATGTGCTCAGTGTGAACCTGCTTTCATCTGTGAAGAGCACAGGGCGCCAGTGGCGAATTTGCCAATCTTGGTGTTCTCTGGCAAATGCCAAACGTCCTGCACGGTGTTGGGCTGTAAGCACAACCCCCACCTGTGGACGTCGGGCCCTCATATCGCCCTCATGGAGTCTGTTTCTGACCGTTTGAGCAGACACATGCACATTTGTGGCCTGCTGGAGGTCATTTTGCAGTGCTCTGGCAGTGCACCTCCTTGCACAAAGGCGGAGGTAACGGTCCTGCTGCTGGGTTGTTGCCCTCCTACGGCCTCCTCCACGTCTCCTGATGTACTGGCCTGTCTCCTGGTAGCGCCTCCATGCTCTGGACACTACGCTGACAGACACAGCAAACCTTTTTGACACAGCTCGCATTGATGTGCCATCCTGGATGAACTGCACTACCTGAGCCACTTGTGTGGGTTGTAGACTCCGTCTCATGCTACCACTAGAGTGAAAGCACCGCCAGCATTCAAAAGTGACCAAAACATCAGCCAGGAAGCATAGGAACTGAGAAGTGGTCTGTGGGCAGCACCTGCAGAACCATTCCTTTATTGGGGGTGTCTTGCTAATTGCCTATAATTTCCACCTTTTGTCTATTCCATTTGCACAACAGCATGTGAAATTTATTGTCAATCAGTGTTGCTTCCTAAGTGGACAGTTTGATTTCACAGAAGTGTGATTGACTTAGAGTTACATTGTGTTGTTTAAGTGTTCCCTTTATTTTTTTGAGCAGTGTATATATAAAAACTTGCAGCAGCACTATCAAGGTTCTTATTAGCTATTTCCAGCCTTAGTTGAGATGACGAGCAAATAATTAGTTTTTTTACAGCACCTTGCACAACATGTATCTGCTCCTTTCCCTAATCACCCCATTCACTCTGTCAAATTTGAAATATGAAATATTGAGTAGTGGAGACCAAAGTCTATCAAGCTTGGGCTGTCTCTTGTGGATGTCATTAGTGAGCTTTTCAAGAGGGAGAAAGTCAACAATCTGGTCAATCCACATTTTAAATGTAGGAGAAGTATTAGAGGCCCACAATAGAAGAATACATTTCTTAGCAAAGTATATAATGGTCATAAACAAATTTTTTGTCAGGATCAAGAACAAAGTCCTGCTGGGCATTAAGAAGATAGATACACGGGGTCATATCAAACTGTACATCTAGTATTTTCTGTGGAGCAGTATGTATAGATTGCCAAAATCTGGCAATCTCTCTACAGCTCCAAAATACATGCATATAGGTTCCACTTTCAGAGGTACATCTTTTACAGTTAGGATAAACTGTTTCCATTCTATGGAGATTGATTGGAGTGTAATAAAATGTGTAAAAAAATTGTAATTAGATTCTTTCATTTTTACATTAGTAGAGGAGCAGTATACCCTGTTGCAAACCTCCGCCCATAACTCATCACTGATAGTCAGACCAAGGTCCTTTTCCCAGATTATTTTCAAAGGAGTAAAGGAGGAGCCTCCTTTCTCAGAAAGGAGTCTATAGATATAGGAGATTTTGCCTTTAATGGATTGTGCTTTAGCAAGAAGAGTTTCAACTTCATTCAGCTGAGCTCTAAACCTCCTCTTGGAAGTAAATGAGGAAATGACATGTCCAATTTGAAGATTTTTTTTTTTTTAAATGGGATCTTGGAACATTGAATTCACTGCAGAGCTCTTGAAAGGATTTCTGTGTAGTGGTTTTCTGATGAAATAGGTCTGAAAAGGTCCTGATTCCTAGAGTATGCCAAAGATTAAAGTTGGCATCAATCAGGGCTTTTGGCAAGTCTGGGTTGCATACTATAGGCGAGTGAGAACATGTTTGGGAGGAAATGCCCAGGTATTTCTTATAGTCCCTCCACGCTAGTAGGGTGCTGTAAATCACAAAGGTTTTGGCTAGGTTGCCCACTTCACTAAAGTTATTAATGAATATAATTGAGCTTAGGGGCAATGAACCACAGGATTGGGCTTCTATCTGAATCCACGTTGACTCTTGTCTGTTTGTGATCCATGTAAGCATGTTGCGGATTTGGGCAGACCAGTAGTACAATTGAAGGGAGGGAAGGGCAAGACCACCCTTAGATTCAGGTTTCAATAGAGTGGAGAACTTGATCCTAGGTTTTTTATTGCCCCATATAAATTTGGTGACGCTTTGGTTAGTTGTTTTGAAAAAGGAAGCTGGGAGGTAGCATGGGAGCATCTGAAATAAATAGTTCAATCTAGGTAGGATGTTCATATGGATGACATGAATTCTTCCGACTAAGCAAATTGGGAGGGAGATCCAGGTTTGGAGATCGTTCTTGATTCGATCCAGGAGTGGAAGATAATTGTCCTTGAAAAGGCTATTCAGATCTGGTGTAACGAAGATCCCAAGGTATTGAAACCCCTGTGTCTTCCATTGCAACGGACATAGTGTCTTCATAGAGCTGGTGAGTGTAAGATTGAGAGGGCAAACAGTGGATTTGCTCAAATTTATCTTATATACTGAAAACTTGCCATACTGAGCAATTGTGTCTAAAATGGGAGGGATTTCTCAGGGCTGGATATGTAGAGCAAGACAACATCCGCGTAGAGTGAAATCTTGTGCTGCAGGCCGCCTGCAGAAACACCCATAATACTTGGATTGCTCCTTATCAACTCTGCCAAAGGCTCCGCCCCCAACAAGTAGAGCAGGGGGGACAGAGAGCACCCTTGTCTTGTGCCCCGTCCCAAAGGGAATCTGTCAGAGTTCAATCCATTAGTAGTCACCATGGCATTTGGATGAGAGTATAGGGACTTAATCCATTTAATAAAGTTTGGGCCCATATTGAACTTTTCTAAGACTGAGAACAGAAAGCTCCACTCCATCCTGTCGAACGCCTTCTCAGCATCCAGTGAAGCCAGCAGGACAGGGATCTTCTGTGCATTTACTTGATCAATAATATCAAAAAGACAGCGAATGTTATCATAAGAGTACCTGTCTCTGATAAATCCAATTTGGTACGCTTTTATTATTTTGGGAAGAAGAGTGTTTAATCTTTTGGCTAGCAATTTGGTAATTATTTTGTAGTGGAAATCCAACAAGCTTATGGGCCGGAAGGACGAGCAGGGTAGAGGGTCCTTGTCTTTTTTGAGCAACACTGTAATGTGAGCTGTGTGCATTGAGTCTTGGAGAACTCCGTTTTTGCAAAAATCATCCAGCATTGGCATGAAAATAGGGCTAAACTGGGGCCAAAAAGCATTGTAGAACTCTCTGGGGAATCCATCTGGGCCTGGGGACTTATTAGGTGGCATGGAGGTAATTGCCTCCAGAACCTCCTCAGGAGTGAAGGGGGAGTTGAGATCTTCTTGATCGGTCTCTGATAGTTTAGGTAGCGAGATTCCCTCTAGAAAGGAATGGAGTTCTGCATCCGTATGTTTTCTCTCAGAGGTATATAGTTTGCAGTAAAAATCATGAAAAGTTAAATTGATCTTTTTTGGGTCATATGTGACCTCGTCCTCTGCTGTTCAGATAGCCATGATTGTACGCTCTGACTGCTATTTTTTAAATTGGTAAGCAAGCAATCTACTCGGCCTATTGCTATACTCATGGTATTGTAATATTTGTGTTGTGGAGAAATGACCAGGCAGGAGACGGAGTACAGTTAGTTTTCGTTTAGTCAAAACCTCTCCTGCTCTCCAGTTCCCGGGCACACTAGTGCGCATGTGCATTTCCTATTAGGTGTAGTAACGTAACACTGTCGTAATACATCACTGCTTAGTAACAGCATAGTAACTAATATAAACAGATGTAGATCCCAGATACTACAGGTATAAGTAAAGAAAACGTTTTTTTATCTCCAGTCCAAATACAGTCCAAATTCAGTTTGGCTTTGGCTACTTTAAATTGACTCCAGGAGATGCTGTCTGGGAATTGTTTATGTACTTTTTCACAGCGTTCCAGCTCCCCCTCAAGATCTAGCATATGTGCATCCATTGCTTTTTTTCTTAGAGGAAGCATATGCAATTAGATGACCTCTTAGTGTGGCTTTGGCAGCGTCGCACATTGTGGCCGGAGAAACAGGATAATCTTTGTTGTCTTGTGTGTAGTTGTCTATCCATGTAGTTACCAATGTATGGAACGCTTCGTTTGATAACATGGAGGTGTTGAATTTCCAGCTCTTTGACCTCGGAATGTTTTTGCAGAGGTCAAAGCGGAGGTGGACAAAGGCGTGATCTGAAAGTGCTATGGGTCCGATTGTACACGTGGCTGAATTTATGAAACTATTTGGGATAAAAATGTATTCTATACAGGAGTAGGTGTTATGAACATTAGATTAGTATCTATAGTCCATAGATGAGCTATTAGTCTCTCTCCAGATATCTATCAGTCCCATCTCTTTAGTAAGAGACTTCAACATCTTTGCAGATCTAGGATTTGTGGAGGGGACTTGAGATGATTTGTCTAGGGTTGGGTTAAGGGTACAATTAAAATCTCCAGCCACCACGCCAAAGGAAACACAATGCTCATTGAACAGGGTTATCATTTTCAACATGAAAGCAGGAGTATCTGTGTTAGGGGCGTATATGTTTAAGATAGTAATTGGTTGCCCATACAGTGATCTAGTTGTACAAATAAATCTCCCCTCCGGATCAGATATGTTTTTGTCAATTATAAATGGAACATTCTTATGGATAAATATGGCTGTACCTCTACTGTTTGATTTGAAAGATGAGAAATTCACCTGTCCCACCCAAGCTCTGCGGAGTTTGGCATGTTCAGCATCACAGAGGTGTGTCTCTTGCAATAGCGCAATGTCTGCTTTTTCCTTTTTTAGAGCACATAGTATCTTTTTCCGTTTTATTGTATGGCCTAGACCGTGGCAGTTCCATGTCAATAGATTTAAGGTACTAGTCAACGTCATCGAACAGTAATCGAACTTTAGTGCAAGTCATCTCTGGGTAAAGGTGCATAATAGTTACAGCTGCGATCCCATAAAAGAAAAAGAAATGGTGTACATAAAATAACAATTGCTGAACACCCCAGCCGAGTTCCCAAACAACTCGACACATCCCGTTGGATATATTACCCCCACGCTCAGTCTCAATTCTGTGTTCTGAAAAAAAAAAAAAAAACGGGAACAGTTTGCAACGCACAACGTCTCCCCCTCCCCACCAAAGAAATCCCTCATCCTCTCCGCCCCGCATTGAGTAAGTGACAACGTAGCCCCCGTCCAGACCACATTAAAAAAAGAGGGAGAAAATAAAATCAATAGCCCAGCCTACATATACCTCCCCCAAGGGACATAGGGCTAATCGTTTGGACCAAATAAAACAGAAATGTGGGGCAGATCCTTAAGAGGGATCTGTTGGATAAGTTGTTCGTTTTTATTAAAACGTAATATCATCAAGATAAGGCCATAGGCATAAAATTGACACATTGAGCTTCTCGTTAGGTCTCTAAATGTGTCGTAATCGACACCCTATAAATAAATGGTGGAGGCATATGTGAAAATGATAACTACAAATAATAGTAATACAAAAAAAGGGGGAAATAAAAGTAGGCTGAAACGTTAGTAGACCTAGGTTAAGCTATAGAGCCTATTCCTCTCAGCTAAAGGAAAATAAATATAAATTCGACGGCTATAATGACATTTAGCGGGGCGGGTGGTAATAAGACCTTTCTTGACTTCACCCGGAAAAATAAGTCTCACAAACTAAAAAAGTCCGTCCTTTCTAACAAGAGAGTTGGAGGTCTAGAAGTGTTGGATTTTGTTGACATAAATAACACTTTCAAGATCAACTGGTTGAAAAGATGTTTGATCAATACTGATTCAATTTGGTATTTCATTCCAAATAATGTGTTTAATAAGTTGGGAGGTCTTCAATTTTTACTGAAATGTAATTATATTCCTGAAAGTATACCTGCTAAATTGGCTAGGTTTCACCAACAAGCTTTACTGGCCTGGAAAATATGTTTCCTGCACAATTTTTCCCCACTTAAAGCTCTTTTGTGGAATAATTCAGACATAACTGTCAGGAATAAGTCATTGTTCTACCCCAGCTGGCATTTCGACAACAAGGGTAATATTCTCATATATGACCAATTTATAACATTAACATTGAAGGAGTTCCCAATACCTTTCAGATGGCTTTGATCACAGAAATAAACTGTTCCCAGTGGTCTAAGTGCACAAAAGAAAACTCATCTTAGCTTTGATAATGATCACAAAGTTTATCCAGAACTCAGATTGGAAGGCGTGGGCTTACTTGAGAGATCTTGTTGTAATAAATATATAAGACAAATTCTTCATTCACAAAACCAACTTACACCGAGAGGAAAGCTTTTCTGGAACATGCTTATTCCTGACATTGTCTGGAAAAATGCATGGTTAAGGCCTTACTGTCACGTTCCTGACCTGTTTTCTGTTATTTTTGATGTGTTTAGTTGGTCAGGACGTTTCCTCTGATTGAGAACCATATAAAGGTAGGCTGTTCACACTGTTTGTTTGTGGGTGGTTGTCTTCCGTGTCTGTGTATGTTGCACCACACGGGACTGTTTCGTTGTCGTTCGTGTATGTAGTCTGTTCCTGTTCGTGAGTTCTTCGTGTATTTATGTAAGTTCCATGTTCAGGTCTGTCTACGTCGTTTTGTTATTTTGGTAATCATTTCAAGTGTTTATCGTGTTTCGTCTGGATATAATACATTCGTTATGTCAAACTATCACGCTGCGCTTTGGTCCAATCCCTACTCCTCCTCTTCTTCTGAAGAGGAGGAGGACGACCGTTACACTTACAAATATTGTATACCAAACAAAGTTAAGGAAGTGCACTTCAAAATTGTACATAAGATATATCCATGTAATTCTATGATATCCACATTTGTGGCTATTGATGATATCTGCGTTTTCTGTGAAAAAGGTGAAAATCTGTCTCACTTGTTCTTTGAATGTAAATTTGTGTCAGAATTTTGGGAAAACCTTGCAAAATACTTTTTTTGCCATTATGAACACTACCTATGTTTTTGACATGAAAGATATAATATGTTACTATTGCAATAACAAGACCACTGAAATGATTTTGATTTTTTTTTATTCTTGTTGCCAAATACTTCATACAAAAATTCCAAAATTACATTTATTTTTACTATTTTATTAAAACATTAACCCTAGTGAACAATAACAAGAAAAACATGTTCCTAAATCATTACACTAAGATTTTTTCAGAGTGATTACAATTGCACTAGAATAGTTTATTTTTGTAAATATCTTTTGTTTGTTCCAGTGTTTTCTCGTTAATACCTTGTTAATGTAAATTGTTGATCTGTATTTTGAATAAAAAATGAACACATTTTAAAAAATGAGTATGTGGTGGCACTTGCTCGTAAAACATCTCATTCCAAAATCATGAGCATTAACAAAAGGCGACTCGTCATTCAGGGCAGGTGGGTAGAGCCCTACTTGTTTAGCTACAAAAATATATATACAGTATATATTTTTTTTTGTGTGCCTGTTTTGCATGTTATTTTGGCATTAATTCATGTCACATATCAGTTTGCAAACAATGTAAAATATAAATAATAACCACTGAGTTAATAAAGCTGCATACAAACATGGTCTCTTTTTTGCTTTCTTGAGTAAGGCAGCTCCAAAATGCAGGTGTTTCAGCCTAGCTCAGTGCTTTCTGTGATGGAGGGGCAGCCAGCCGAATACACAGAGTGTAGGGGTTGGACATCTCTAGGGGAGAGCTTGAAAATTCATGCCCCTTGAGTGCTGCCATAGAGTTACATTAGAAGTGCCCATCCAAGAAGGCTCAAGGTCATAGGCCAAAGATAAAATTATGTCAAATCACGTTATATCTACCGTAGCTTTGATTGGACTGATGTCAACATACTTTCAAAATCTTAGCTAGCAGTCATCACCCTGAAGTAGACAATCTACTGGCAAATCCTTTCCAATCCTTGTCATGTGAAGAGAAATTTTAGATAAAACGTATTTAGATAAAACGTATTGGTGCTCATCGGCCAAATGACACATCAAGTTGGAAATCGCAAATTCAACAATGAGTGGTTTGGAAGGAATCAGTGGGTAACTGCAAGCATTGCTAAGCAATCACTAGCCTGCTATTCAGTGGAGTGGGTATGTTGTCCAAGTTGGGTTTAAGGGTCTCTTTTCCAAGCTTAAAAGGATAAACATTCAACATTTGCCATGCAGTCAATCCAGCATGACTTCTGCCGCGTTCAAAACCACTGGAAACTCGGAACTGGGAAATCTCAGACTTCAGTGAGTTCAAGAGAACTGAACGGTCATCCAACTCGGAATTCCAAGTCGGGAACTCAGGCATCTTTCTAGAGCTCCGACCTGAAAATCACTGACATCATGATTCAACCTTGTTTTTTTCTGAGTTCCCAGTTGTCTTGAAAGCACCATAAATCCAGAGAATGCCAGACTTTGATGACAAAGTTTGATGACAGAATTTTCCAACGAAGGACCTCCACGCCGCCTTCCTGTTGAAGTGGGCACAGAACAACAAGGTGAGTCCAAAAATGTCTTGTATGCTGCTACATAAATGATGTAATATGACAGGGAGATATGTATACTGTAGCTAAGAAAGTAATACTAAGTGTACATTGTGTAGTAAGCTGTTGTGCCTCACCCTAATAATTTGATCCCTTTTCCCCTCATAACTTAGAATATACTGTTCTGACTTGGTGGTGCACATGTAGCCTATAGCCTGTTTCAGAGAAATGTCATCATTGAATATTGTAAGAGCTTTCATTGTCTGTGGTGTGGTGTGGGGGGGGGGGGGGGATTTCCGCAACATCAAACCTATTTTAAATGTGGTCACCCTAAGCAGGATAGGAGAACTTATGCAGCAGTTTAGGAGACCAAGTTTAAGGTTAGGAAAAGGGTTAGGGTTAGCAAAATTGAAGGGGAATCTTTCCCTTAAATTGGTCAACTATCACATTTACAGCTACCCTAGTACCCACGCCCTTTCCTTGACAGCAAAACAATTCACATCTCTTGTCGCCATTCGTTTAACACTCTCTTTGACCAGCAGAAACACAATTCTCACAAGACCATTTCTGGTTACCTTCACCGATTCCACAGCACCCATCTCTGTTTTCACCCACCATGAAACCACAAATGGATCAGCCAAAAGGCAAGGGTCCACTTGTTCCAAAAATGTCACTCCTACTGTCACAGACTCATCTTTATCCTGACCAAGTGCAAGCTTCGGGCTCCGAGAACTATCACCTCCGATACTTCGCCCTCATTCACTTCCATTTCTCCTCCTGTCTTCAATATGGCGTACAGCTCACTCAGCTTACACTTTATACCAATTTTTTTTTTAAATAAATCATCTATTTTTTCCTCTATTTTTAACCGACTCAAGCTGACCCTCTTCCTCTCTTCGACCTCCTAGGTCTCTCTTTTTCCCTCTATTCCTCCTCCGTATTCCAAGTATACGTCTCTTTATTATAACAATTCACTTCTCCTGACATACATCTTGTTCATGCTCTCTCAAAGAATGCCAATTAACCAGCTGTCACAATCTCTGTACAATCAGCACGAACCTCTCGCTGTTCAAACCTTCTTCGATGAGGTTTAACGACGGTTGGCATCCAATATGTTGCATTACCGCCACCTACTAGACTGGAGTACAACTCCCTTATACTTTGCTTGAAAATTAAATAAATAAAAATATACCCTACCATCTAACACTAGAATCACTAAAAAAATCTAACATTTTAATAACAACACCCTACTCTATTATTTAAATCTATTTAGTCCTACCTCATGCCAACACCCTGAAAGGATGGGACATCACCATGTGCTAAACATCCAATCTTACTGAAACATATATCATTTGTTGGCCTATCCCTCTACTGGTACAGACCTACTACTCACACCACTCCTCTCATGATCCCTCCCCCTTGACCCATCTTCCTCTATTTTCTTCACTGCCTCAGCATATGACACCTTCTGCACTACTCTAACCCTGGAAACCTCAACCTGCATCTCTCGCACGGAACATTTCTGATCCTCAGCCCCATGCGCACCCCAACAATTAACACATTCCACTACATTCCCAAATGCTACACATTCCTTTGTCTCATGTCCTTCTGCACACTTCTCACAACTGGGAACCTCCCTCCTACCGACTGCTGCCACATGCCCATAAGCTTGACACCTGTAACAACGTAATGTATTCAGCACAAAAACTCGTACAGGATAACTTATATATCCTAACATCACTTTGTCGGGCAAAGACTCACCATCAAAACTCAAAAGAACAGACAATGACTCTTCATCGTTTCACCACTCTCGCCACCCTGTCTGCACAAACACCAGGAATCTTCCCCTTCAGTTGGTCAACTTTAACATTTACTGCTACCCCAGTAATCACTCATTTCAATGGCGCCCTTTTCTTGACAGCGAAACAATTCACATTTCTTGCCCCCATTCGTTTAACGCTGAGCGTCTTCTCCTTCTGACCAGCAGAAACACAAACAATTATCACAAGACCACTTCTGGTTACCCTCACCGATTCCACAGTACTCAACTCTGTTTTCACCTACCCTGAAACCACAAATGGATCAGCCAAAAGGCAAGGGTCCACTTTTTCCAAAAACTTCACTCCTAGTGTCAGTCTCATCTTTATCCTGACCCTCGGTGCAAGCCTCGGGCTCTGAGAACTTCACCACACCTACCACTTCCGATACCACACCCTCATTCACTTCCATTTCTCCTCCTGTCTTCAGCTCACTCTGCTTACACTTTCTACCATTCTTCTTTAGCAAACCATCTCCATTTTCCAGCCATTTTTCACAGACTCAAGCTCACCATCTTCCTCCCTCTCTCAGACCTCCTCTGCCTCTCTTTCCCCCTCCATTCCTCCTCTGTATTCCAAGTATACATCTCCTTATGATAATACTACACTTGTCCTGACATATCTTGATCTTGCTTTCTCAAGGGACGCCATTTAACCAGCTGTCACAATCTCCGTACAATCAGCACGAACCCCACGGGACGTAGCGCTTAACAGTGCATTCCACTTATAATGCAGTTGCTTTGTCTTGATGTTATTTTTCATCAAAAGCTACAGCAACACTTTTCAATTTCTATCAAGCGCGCTCTCTGCCTTCCTTCTCCCTTGCCGTTCACATGACAAGTTCCACTTCGTTGAAACCGGACGCTGTCCTAACCTACTACGAAAGTCACTTTTTATCGAATTGGCGTGAAATGGGTGTGTCCCTGTTGCAGAGGACATGTTCTACTGCTGGGTCATCACACGCTCCATTTTATTGGAACCAAATTGCAAAAGAAAACATTAAATCTAGTTGTTGATTAGTGTTACAAATTGTATTTGCTAAAGGTCACAATAAATGTATGTTTATAGCCTATTTTGACAAATATTTTTAACCATATATGCCTCAGTCTATTAGTAGGTCTAATAGAATATAGAGATTAATAAGTATAACTTTAACCCAGCTGTTTCTTATCTTTCATTTTAGAGACTAGGCTATTCAACTAGGGACATGAGTCATGACTTCATAGATTACGGCGTGCACGTCTGTCCAGTAAGTCTACCTTCCCCATGACAGTCACAATGGCTGCGATGCAGACAATCATCCTGTCCTGTCTTCTTTTCACATGCGGGAAAGTTCTGGGGCTGTCAGGTGAGTGCATAAAATGGCCTAACAATATACATTCAACAATTTAAATAATGTATTTAATATAGCCTAATCAACAATAGAAAACAACGCAGCTATGTGTTGTTAGTTGTTAGATAACCATTCGATAATGCTGTAGTCGATCTATCTGCGCGTCACCAGCACTTATTTTTTCCAGGAAACTTTTGGCACATCACGGATATTCACTGGGACCCATCCTATAAACACACCGAAAATCCCGAGCTTGTGTGTGCATCCAGTGGGAAACGTCCTGCGCCCAGTGCGGGAAAATTTGGACACTACCTCTGCGATGCGCCATGGGACCTTATTAACTCCACAGTGTATGCAATGAAACACATTCTGCCAGATCCGGATTTCATCCTCTGGACAGGGTACAAAAAACTAACATTTATTTTATGTAGCCCTTGTGTGTGCGTGTGTGTAAATGTAACTACTTGTCCATTTACCTTCTTAAAGTAAAATGTTCCGTTGAAGAACATTGAGGATTGCTCCCATGTACTGTATATAAAGCTACACATGTGATTGACTTTATCTAAAAGAGACCCCTTATAACAACCTGACATTTTCCCTACAGAGACAACACGCCACATGTCCCAAACGAGGATCTGGGAGAAGAGAAAGTTCTCTCCATTATCAGCAACCTCACCCACATCATTAAGCTTGTTTTTCCAAGTTTGTTGCTCCATTGCTTTTGAGGTGGAAGTCCCTCTGGGGCAAACTGAAATATATTTTGTTTTCCTTTTGGATATATTCGTCAAAGCCATATGATCAACTCATGCTACCTTTCAGGTACTAAAGTGTACTCAGTGCTGGGGAATCATGACTACCATCCGAAGAGCCAGCTACCCCCAGCCCAGAACAACATCTATGAACAGACAGCACAGCTGTGGCATGGCTGGTTGGAACCAGAGTCTCAAACAACCTTCCGCACAGGTAAACTACAACAGATCCTGCCTAGGCCTGGTCAAAAGTAAAAAATATATATATTGGTCACATGCCCTGAATACAACAAGTGTAGACTTTACAGTGAAATGCTTACTTATGAGGCAATTCCCAACAGTTTAGAGTTAAAAAGTAAGACACATATTTGCTAAATAAAAAAAGGAAATAGTAATACAATAAAAACAATATATATACAAGGAATATCAGTACTGAGTCAATGTGCAGGGGTACGAGGTAGTTGAGGTAATACAGTATGTGCATATGGGTAGGGGTATACTACTTGGGGCCAGTTTCCGGGGCACAGATTAAGCCTTCTGGACTAAAAAGCATGCACAATTGAAATAATTAATTAAAATAACTTTTTAGTTCAGGACTAGTGTTAATCTGTGTCTGGAAAACCAGTCCATGGAGTCTGGAATGGAATTAGTCAACTCCAGTCCAATTAGTTGTATTGTCTTTCCCTTTTTTTCTTTATAGGTGGATACTATACAGAGAACCTGCTGAACCGACCAGGTTACAGGGTTGTAGTCCTCAACACTAACCTATACCACGACCAGAACAATGCCACAGAAAAAATGGACGATCCAGCCGGCCAGTTCAACTGGGCAGACCAAGTTCTTACAGAAGCTGCCAACAACAAAGAAAAGGTCTTACCACTCTCTCTATGTTGCAAGAAATAGCAAGAGAAGATAAGTGCCTAGTAACTCTGCCAGTAAAAGCCAAGCATCTGTTAGAAAATATAGAGATAACATACTCCTGTTTTCTTCGTATGTAGTGGAGATGATTTGGAATCAAGCTCTCATGGAGAGGTAGCCCTGTCTGAGACTTGTAAAGCAAATGTTGCATACAGACTTTGAGGATATCCCTTTATGATTTAATCGCAATCCCACACCGATTTCTCTCTTAGGTTTACATCATTGGCCACGTTCCACCAGGGTTCTTTGAGAAGAAGCGGAAGAAGCCTTGGTTTCGAGCCAACTTCAACAAACGTTACATAGAGCTGATCCAGAAGCATCACTCTCTAATTATCGGACAGTTCTTCGGCCATCATCACACTGACAGCTTCCGCATGTTCTACAGCTCGGAAGGTACAGTGTCATTTAACAGATGCACATACTATACATTTTGTTCCGCCATCTCAAGACATTCAACATTAGCCAGGGCCATAGTCTGTTTCTGCTCTTTTGTCAACATTGCAGTAGAGTTGGCAAGAGCACACACATATCTGGGACCAGGCTAATTCAACATTTGAACATGATTGTTCAAACATTGGATGCAGAAAAAAATGTATGTGTGCTGCCAATTTATAGTACTTGTGCCTCTAATCTATAGTATCTCACCAACTGTCTTTCCCCAGGTTCCCCCATCAGTACCATGTTCCTTACCCCTGGTGTCACTCCCTGGAAGACCACCTTACCTGGGGTTATAGACGGAGCCAACAACCCTGGGGTCCGCGTCTTTGAATATGACACCCAAACTCTTCTAGTCAAAGTAAGAGCCGTTGGACTCTTCTTAAAAGCCCCAAAAATCTGTCAATTTAATGGTTGCTCAGAAACAAAATCTTACCACTCTGCCTCCTCCATTATTGCCTGATTAACACTATAGGGCCGAACCGAACCATACTGTGCTCGCTCAGATAGTTTCTTTTCACATTGCTCTTTCCTGTCTACCTCTCTAGCAGCACACACGTGGTCGACAACTGTGCTGGATGTGCTACCCTGCTGCTTACAGCTTTGTGGAGTATTTTCTGCTTTAATAATAATCATTTCTTAAACTTCTATAGCGCTTTTCATAAAATAAAAAAATGTCAAGGCGCTTCAAAAGCAAAAACAAAATGGAGAAGGTCAGTTCATGGCTTGATCAGATGACATTTGTCAGGGAGATGGAGATGAAAAAAGCTGGTAGTGTCCAGATGCATCATTCAAATAAAAAAATTGCCAGCTAGCAGGAGGTGGCAGGTAGCTTAGTGGTTAGAGCGTTAGGCCAATAACGAAAGAACCCTGGTTTGAATCCCGATGTGAAGAATCGGTCCATGTGCTCTTGAGCACCGTTAAGTCGCTCTGGATAAGTGTCTACTAAAATGTAATGACTAATATGTAGCTAGCCAAGCCAAAAAAGAGTTGACCTGCCAGTCCATCTGCAAAATCTGTGGGTAAAAACCATCAGATATAAGCAATAAACTCACAATGTTATCCAAAACAACTGATTAAAATAACTACACATTTACAGCAGCTTTGTGCTTAGGCTGCTACTATGGTGCCATGGCTTTTCTCTTTTCCACATTGTTCCCCTTACTTCAATGCTGTTCCCTATTGTTATTTTTAACGACGTAATGTGTGTTGTGAGTGACCCATGTAAAATGCACTTTAAATAATTCAGACTTGACTTCACTAGACTAGACTCATTAGTGTGAAAAAGGTATTAGTGTCTCCAATCTGTCTCAACCCACAGGACATGGTGACCTACTACCTGAACCTGACCCATGCCAACGTGGCCCAGGCACGCTGGGAGAAAGAGTACCGCTTCACTGAGAGCTTTCGTGTGCCTGACGCCTCCCCGGCCTCCATGCACCAGGCCGTAGAGCGCATGGCCAGCGACCGCTGCTACCTGCAGAAGTACTACGAGTTCAACTCAGTCAACTACGACCTGACAGAATGCAACAGTGACTGCCGAGTCGACCACGTGTGTGCTGCTAGAGAGGTAGACTTTGAGAGGTACGAGCATTGTCTGGAGAAAGAGAGGGCATCATCGACTGGTGTTACCATGTTGCCAGTTCTATCTGTGGTGATCAGTATTGTCTGGGCAAGCTGTTAATGATCTCAATGTGCACCAAAGACAGGCAGCCATTACTACTGGCTGCCTACAATGAAAGGACTGAACGGCTGCTCCAATCTATGGAGTCCTTCTCCCAAATGTTGCGATTAAGGACATTTACCTTGAATGATTTAATCAGATAGATGAATGTATCCTTTTCTAACATAAGATCTTTCAAGAATGCCTCTTTTTGAATATAGCAATCAGAATTCACAGATTGACTGCATGCGGCATTTTCCAGTCTGTGCATCTCAATGTCAATCATGTACCACGCTTGTTAAAGTACGTTATGCTATGAAAATTTGAAAGAAAATAGTTTAATAGGAAGATCCACGACCTTTGATTTCAAAACTCTTTTTGTGACTTATTTTAACTCGTGTTAATTGGTGTAAACTAAAATTTATACCACCTGAAAATCTTTTTGATACTCTAGAGAGGCCCATCCTTTGTGGTAGACTGTAGCAAGAATTTTTTTATTTTTTTTATTTTACCGTTATTTTACCAGGTAAGTTGACTGAGAACACGAATGATCAATGGTTTAATTTGAATTTCTTTCTATATAGTCCCTATTTTAATAAATCACTTAATAATCTTTTGAAGATCAAGTTGGATCATGAAATTGTCAGCCGGTGATAGTCAAGCAAATAACTGTTGTCTCACGGTAACTGACCGTTAATTAACATAAATGGGTTTATGTCCTGGCTTGCACGCATAGCATACAAGACACTGATGCAGACCTTTGGAACATCTACACAAGTCTAATTAAATGCATATATATAGCCTACACCATCACAATAAATCCACTATTTATTCTAGACCGGTCTAAAGAAACATGATATGAAGAAAATGTAGTCTATTTTGTCCTTATGTTTGGCACTAATATGGCTGTAGTTCATTTAGCAGACAAGATTTTCTTAGAATTTCGTGGCATTATGTTTTATTATTTTCTAGTATTAAGAATACAATTGAACATAGCTGAATAAAATAGAAATTATATTTTCTCCAAACGATTTCCAAGGAAGTCCGCACATGCAGCTATTCTGTCGAGCGGTTAATAAACATGTCCTCCTATATGCTAAATTGAGAGTTATTTATGCAACTTTAGTTGTTACAAACGTTGGGCTAAATGTTTAGATTAATACATTCTAAGGCTGCATGATGCGACTAAAGATGATTTGAATTTTTTTTACATGAAAGGCATGATTTGTTTCTTGTGCAGTCTGCACACCCTTCTTCAAGCTCTCATTCACTCACCATGCCTCAAGTTTCCCGGCGGCATCCCCCTTGTGTGGCCATATGTTATGAATTTTATGAATAATGACTAAATGATGTATACATTTAATGTAGAACTATAACTAACAGAATTCTACCCTGTCACTGTATGATTGTATGAAATGTATTAGAATCATAAATCTAAATCTGATGTGTGAGGTTTTAGTCAGAACTAGTACAATTACTTTTTTGTTCCTTTTTAGTATGTAAGCAGGGTGCAAGTGTGAGACAACGTATGAGATAAGAGGAGCTATCGACAGACAAGCTGTACTACTGTGTTCCTTTCAGGACATTCTGTCCCCACCCAGGGAGGGGAGAGACCTTGGGCTTGTAGTAGATTGTATAACAGGTGACAGGCAATGTATGAGAAGGGGAAGACTTGTGAACTATATTGTCATTGTTTCTGAGAGGAGGAGGGACATTTATGACAAAATGTGAGGTATATAGACCAATGTACAGGAAATGATAAGCAGAGCTCTCGTAAATAAACCTGCTGCCTAAGTAGACTGGCCTCTTTCATTGAATTGGTTAATGAACATGAGAACAAAATTCTCCTAACACCATAACATCCTCTAAAAAAATCCATGCCTTTTTCAGCCAAAGTGGCCATTGTGCCTTTGGGCTGAATATAATAATTATAATTCCCTCCTCCCGGCTGCAGTGCTCCGAAGCCACTTTCACTCACATGGCTCTCATATCTAAATTCTTATTAGCCAATGCCCGTCACGTGATCGTGTCCTTCTCAAAGGCATCTCAGCTAAGAAGTAGGCTACAAGTGAAGACAGACACATCGGGGATGCAACTGCATGCGTCCCTTTTATTGGAGGCGCATATTGAGTAACTTTAAAAAAAAGTTACTTCCTCACCATATTAGACAAGCATGCTCCGTTCAAAAAATGCAGAACCAAGAACAGATATAGCCCTTGGTTCACTCCAGACCTGACTGCCCTCGACCAGCACAAAAACATCCTGTGGCGAACTGCAATAGCATCGAAGAGCCCCCGCGATATGCAACTGTTCAGGGAAGTCAGGAACCAATACACGCAGTCAGTCAGGAAAGCAAAGGCCAGCTTTTTCAAGCAGAAATTTGCATCCTGTAGCTCTAACTCCAAAAAGTTCTGGGATACTGTAAAGTCCATGGAAAACAAGAGCACCTCCTCCCAGCTGCCCACTTCACTGAGGCTAGGTAACACGGTCACCACTGATAAGTCCGTGATAATCGAAAACTTCAACAAACATTTCTCAATGGCTGGCCATGCCTTCCTCCTGGCGACTCCAACCTTGGCAAACAGCCCCGCCCCCCCCGCTGCTACTCGCCCAAGCCTCCCCAGCTTCTCCTTTACCCATATCCAGATAGCAGATGTTCTGAAAGAGCTGGAAAACCTGGACCCATACAAATCAGCTGGGCTTGACAATCTGGACCCCCTATTTCTGAAACTGTCCGCCGCCATTGTCGCACCCCCTATTACCAGCCTGTTCAACCTCTCCTTCGTATCATCTGAGATCCCCAAGGATTGGAAAGCTGCCGCAGTCATCCCCCTCTTCAAAGGGGGAGACACCCTGGACCCAAACTGTTACAGACCTATATCCATCCTGCCCTGCCTATCTAAGGTCTTCGAAAGCCAAGTCAACAAACAGATCACTGACCATCTCGAATCCCACCGTACCTTCTCCGCTGTGCAATCCGGTTTCCGAGCCGGTCACGGGTGCACCTCAGCCACGCTCAAGGTACTAAACGATGTCATAACCGCCATCGATAAAAGACATTACTGTGCAGCCGTCTTCATCGACCTGGCCAAGGATTTCGACTCTGTCAATCACCATATTCTTATCGGCAGACTCAGTAGCCTCGGTTTTTCTAATGACTGCCTTGCCTGGTTCACCAACTACTTTGCAGACAGAGTTCAGTGTGTCAAATCGGAGGGCATGTTGTCCGGTCCTCTGGCAGTCTCTATGGGGGTACCACAGGGTTCAATTCTCGGGCCGACTCTTTTCTCTGTATACATCAATGATGTTGCTCTTGCTGCGGGCGATTCCCTGATCCACCTCTATGCAGACGACACCATTCTGTATACTTCCGGCCCTTCCTTGGACACTGTGCTATCTAACCTCCAAACGAGCTTCAATGCCATACAACACTCCTTCCGTGGCCTCCAACTGCTCTTAAACGCTAGTAAAACCAAATGCATGCTTTTCAACCGTTCGCTGCCTGCACCCGCACGCCCGACTAGCATCACCACCCTGGGCGGTTCCGACCTAGAATATATGGACATCTATAAGTACCTAGGTGTCTGGCTAGACTGCAAACTCTCCTTCCAGACTCATATCAAACATCTCCAATCCAAAATCAAATCTAGAGTCGGCTTTCTATTCCGCAACAAAGCCTCCTTCACTCACGCCGCCAAACTTACCCTAGTAAAACTGACTATCCTACCGATCCTCGACTTCGGCGATGTCATCTACAAAATAGCTTCCAATACTCTACTCAGCAAACTGGATGCAGTTTATCACAGTGCCATCCGTTTTGTTACTAAAGCACCTTATACGACCCACCACTGCGACCTGTATGCCCTAGTCGGCTGGCCCTCGCTACATGTTCGTCGTCAGACCCACTGGCTCCAGGTCATCTACAAGGCTATGCTAGGTAAAGTGCCGCCTTATCTCAGTTCACTGGTCACGATGGCTACACCCACCCGTAGCACGCGCTCCAGCAGGTGTATCTCACTGATCATCCCTAAAGCCAAAACCTCATTTGGACGCCTTTCCTTCCAGTTCTCTGCTGCCTGCGACTGGAACGAATTGCAAAAATCTCTGAAGTTGGAGACTTTTATCTCCCTCAACAACTTTAAAAATCTGCTATCCGAGCAGCTAACTGATCGCTGCAGCTGTACATAGTCCATCTGTAAACTATCCACCCAATTTACCTACCTCACCCCCCATACTCCTTTTATTTATTTATTTACTTTTCTGCTCTTTTGCACACCAGTATCTCTTCTTGCACATGATCATCTGATGATTTATCACTCCAGTGTTAATCTGCTAAATTGTAATTACTCGATTTATTGCCTACCTCATGCCTTTTGCACACATTGTATATAGATTCTCTTTTTTTCTACCATGTTATTGACTTGTTTATTGTTTACTCCATGTGTAACTCTGTGTTGTTGTCTGTTCACACTGCTATGTTTTATCTTGGCCAGGTCGCAGTTGCAAATGAGAACTTGTTCTCAACTAGCCTACCTGGTTAAATAAAGGTGAAATAAAAAAAATAAAAAAATTGATGACGTTAGAAGAACTGTCCACATTTAGCCTAATTTGTCAGCCAACAAAATGAGTAGGTCTAACAAACAGAAAAAGCACTAGCCTATAGTGCATTCGGAAAGTACTCAGACCCCTTCCCTTTTTCCACATTGTTACGTTACAGCCTTATTCTAAAATGGATTACATAAAAAAAAAGCCCAATCTGCACACAATACCCCATAATGACAAAACGAAAACAGGTTTAGACATTTTTGCAAATTTATAATAAAAAAATATATACTTTATATACATACAGTACCAGTCAAAAGTTTGGACACATCTACTCATTCAAGGGTTTTTCTTTATTTTTTATTAGTTTCTACATTGTATGGATGTAACGGCAGTCTAAGTCGTCCTCCTCAGACGAGGAGAGGCGAGAAGGATCAGAGGACCAATACGCAGCGTGGTAATTTTCCATAATGAATTTAATCAAAACAAAACAATACACTATACAAAATAACAAAAGAACATACCGTCACAGTCCTAGCTGGTGCAGAACACAAACACAGAGACAGGAAATAATCACCCACAATCCCCAACACAAAACAAGCCACCTTTATATGATTCTCAATCAGGGACAATGATTGACAGCTGTCTCTGATTGAGAACCATATTAGGCTGAACACAGAAACAGACGAACTAGACACACAACATAGAATACCCACCCCAACTCACGCCCTGACCAACTAAACACAACCAAAACAACAGAAAACAGGTCAGGAACGTGACAATGGAATCATGTAGTAACCAAAATATATTTTATATTAGATTCTTCAAAGTAGCCACCCTTTGCCTTGTTGACAGCTTTGCATTCTCTCAACCAGCTTCATGAGGTAGTCACCTGGAATGCATTTCAATTAATAGGTGTGCCTTGTTAAAAGTTAATTGGTGGAATTTCTTTCCTTCTTAATGTGTTTGAGCCAATCAATTGTGTTGTGACAAGGTAGGGGTGGTATACAGAAGATATCACTATTTGGTAAAAGACCAAGTCCATATTATGGCAAGAACAGCTCAAATAAGCAAAGAGAAATGACAGCCCATCATTATTTTAAGATGTGAAGGTCAGTCAATCCGGAATATTTGAACGTTTCTTCAAGTGCAGTTGCAAAAACAAACAAGAGCTATGATGAAACTAGCTCTCATGAGGACCGCCACAGGAAAGGAAGACCCAGAGTTCTCTGCTGCAGAGGATAAGTTCATTAGAGTTACCAGCCTCAGAAATTGCAGCCCAAATAAATACTTCACAGAGTTCAATTAACCGACACAACTCAACATAAACTGTTCAGAGGAGACTGTGTGAACCAGGCCTTCATAGTCGAATTGCTGCTAAGAAACGACTACTAAAGGACACCAATAAGAAGAGACATGCTTGGGCCAAGAAGCACGAGCAATGAACATTAGACCGGTGGACATCTGACCTTTGTTCTGATGAGTCCAAATTTGAGATTTTTGGTTCCAACTGCCGTGTCTTTGAGACGTAGAGTAGGTGAACAGATTATATCCACATGTATGGTTCCCACCGCAAAGCATGGAGGTGGTGGTGTGATGGTGCTTTGCTGGTGACACTGTGATTTATTTACACTTAACCAGCATGGCTACCACAGCATTCTGCAGCGATACGCCATCCCATATGGTTTGGGCTCAGAGGGACTATCATTTGTTTTTAAACAGGACAATGGCCCAACTCACATCCAGGCTGTGTAAGGGCTATTTGACCAAGAAGGAGAGTGATTGAGTTTGGCATCAGATGATCTGGCCTCCACAATCACCCGACCTCAACCCAACTGAGATGGTTTGGGATGAGTTGGACCGCAGAGTGAAGGAAAAGCAGCCAACAAGTGCTCAGCATATGTGGGATCTCCTTCAAGACTGTTGAAAACCATTCCAGTTGAAGCTGGTTGAGAGAATGCTAATAGTGTGCGAAGCTGTCCTCAAGGCAAAGGGTGGCTACTTTGAAGAATCTCAAATATATATTTTGATTTGTTTAACACTTTTTTGGTTACTACATGATTCCAAATGTGCTATTTGACCTCCAATAGTAAAATAAAGAAAAACCCTTGAATGAGTAGGTGTGTCCAAACTTTTGACTGGTACTCTAACTATTCAGACCATTTCCTGTGAGACTCGAAATTGAGCTCAGATGCATCCTTTTTCCATTGATCATCCTTAATATGGTTCTACAACTTTATTGGAGTCAACCTGTGGTAAATTCAATTGATTTGACATGATTTGGAAAGGCACACACCTGTCTATATAAAAGTCCCACAGTTGACAGTGCATATCAGAGCAAGAACCAAGCCATGAGGTCGAAGGAATTGTCCATAGAGCTCCGAGACAGGATTGTGTCAGGATTGTGTCAAAAAATGTCTGCAGCATTGAAGGTCCCCAAAAACCCAGTGGCATCCATCATTCATAAATGTAGGAAGTTTGGAACCACCAAGACTTTTCTTAGAGCTGGCTGCCCGGCCAAACTGAGCAATCGGAGGAGAAGGGCCTTTGTCAGGGAGGTGACCAAGAACCCGATGGTAACTCTGACAGAGCTCAAGAGTTCCTCTGTGGAGATGGTTGCCTTTCTGGATGGTTCTCCCATTTCTACAACACCCCACCAATCGGACCTTTATGGTAGAGTGGCCAGACGGAAGACACTCCTCAGTAAAAGGCACCTAAAGACTCTTAGACCATAAGAAACAAGATTCTCTGGTCTGATGAAACCAAGATGGAACTCTTTGGCCTAAATGCCAAGTGACACGTCTGGAGGAAACTTGCCACCATCCCTACGATGAAGCATGGTGGTGGCAACATCATGCTGTGGGGATGTTTTCAGTGGTAGGGACTGGGAGACTAGTCAGGATCGAGGGAAAAATGTACAGAGAGATCCTTGATGAAAACCTACTCCAGAGCACTCAGGACCTCAAACTGGCGCGAAGGTTAACCTTCCAACAGGACCACGACCCTAAGCACACAGCCAAGACAACACAAGAGGGGCTTCGGTACAAGTCTTTGAATGTCCTTGAGTAGCCCAGCCAGAGCCCGGACTTTAACCTGATCGAATATCTCTGGAGACCTGAAAATAGCTGTGCAGCAACACTCCCCATCCAACCGAACAGAGCTTGAGAGGATCTGCAGAGAAAAATGGGATAAACTCCCCAAATACAAGTGTGCCAAGCTTAGCGTCATACCCAAGAAGAATCGAGGCCGTAATTGCTGCCAAAGGTGCTTCAACAAAGTACTGAGAAAAGAAAGGGTCTGAATATGTATGTAAATGTCAGATCTGTTTTTTCTAAAAACCCGTTTTTGCTTTGTCATTATGGGGTAGTGTGTAAATTGATGAGGGGCTGTAACGTAACAAAATGTGGAAAAAGTCAAGGGGTCTGAATACTCCTCCCGAATGCACTGCATGTCAGTCTACTATCCCCCATAGTACAAAAGTTGACCTATTCTATTGGTCAACTTGTCCTTCTGCTCAAGAAATAAATATTCCAAACATAGCCTACTCTGGGACAGTCGTGGGATGCAATAGAGCCCAAATTAATACAACCCCTCACATCAAAAAAACTTTTAAAAGCAATGAGGCTTATGCAACAGGTTAGAACGTTAAAAAATGTTGATAAACTATTAGTCTATTTCTTCACATTATAAGCGCAGCAATGCGCAAATGGCAGTAGGCTATAAGCGCAAATGTTCCTAAATGCAATCAATCAGCGGGAAAACTGTTCTCAAAAATGACCGCAAATGCGATTGTGTGTAATGCTTTATTATATAGGTACATTTTTAATGGTGAAAATGATCATCCCAAACTTGAAACTCACACACCATCTACGTATGTATGCCAGTTTGGCTCTACACCGGTTGTAAAGCAAATGAATGTGCTTAATATTAATAAGTTATTTGGCCACTTTAGTTGTGATACAAACCTTGTGAAAACACACAGGCCTATGGGCTAGGCTACAGGCGTGCGACTTATTTGAAAAAAAGTCGCAAAAAAAAAGGCATGTGCTGTTTCTTGCCTTACTGCACATTCTGGGCATTATTGAAAATTGATAATACATCATTCACAAGTGATAATATATTTATTCACAAGTGATAAGCTAATATTGTCACCCATCAGACTATTCTTCATTTAATGTTGTCTTTGCATATACTAAATAATGTGTTAAATTAGTTTTGAGTTACACTGAACAAAAATATAAAACGCAATGTGCGAAGTGTTAGTCCCACGTTTAATTTGCTGAAATGAAAGATTCCAGAAATGTTCCATATGCACAAAAAAGCTTATTTCTCGCAAATGTTGTGCACACATTTGTTTACTTTCCTGTTAGTGAGCATTTCTCCTTTGCCAAGATAATCCATCCACATGACAGATGTGGCATATCAAGAAGCTGATTAAACAGCATGATCATTACACAGGTGCACCTTGTGCTGGGGACAATATAAGGCCACTCTAAAATGTGCAGTTGTCACACAACACAATGCCAAAGATGTCTCAAGTGTTGAGGGAGTGTGCAATTGGCATGCTGACTGCAGGAATGTCCACTGGAGCTATTGCCTGAAAAAGTCATGTTAATTTCTCTACAATAAGCTACCTCCAATGTCATTTAAGAGAATTTGGCAGTAGGTCCAACCGGCCTCACAACCGCAGACCACTAATAACCACGTCAGTCCAGGACCTCCACTTCCGTCTTCTTCACCTGCGGAATCGTCTGGAATTTGTTCACGTGGAACTTGACTGCAGTCATGACTCGTGACTGCCGGTGGCGGTAACATGGTCAGTGTAACAGCTCTAGTTGGACCCTGCAGTATTGTTTTTAAAGTAATAAACCTGTCTAATACGCGTCATGATCGTATTTGCTTGTGTCCATACAACAAGTAATGGGAACTCTATAAAATAGCTTAATCTTTCCCAAATGTTTATTAGTGTTTTACCAGAACACCATCTGTTGCATAACCACGTTAGCCTGGTCCCAGATCTGTTTGTGCCGTCTTGCAGAGTAATAACCATAGGAGTTGCCAAGACAGCACAAACCGATCTGGGACCAGGATATAACAATGTTACCATGCAGGAGAAATAAACATGCACACACAATACATAAAGTTGTCAAGGAATCCATGACCATTCTGAAAAAAATTCCATGAACTGTTGTCAGGAAAGATGACTTAAAGTGGTGCTAATAACATATATAGTGGACTTTGAGCCTCTACGGAAAATACGTGTGCTTGAGCAATGTTTTTCCGACAATGATGAAGCGGCAGCCTTGGGGCTGCAACCGTTGAACGTGCCGGGACTTCGTTTTGTATGCAGGGTCGCATTCAATTGGGCACCCAGTGCAAAAGACTGTTTCTTATTAGACAAGTCCAGGTAGTCCCTTCCTGTTTCAGTCCGTTTTCTTCCGTTTGGTGCCAAATGAACATGACCCTGAGAACAGCTGGGTTTGGTCAAAAGAGAGGTCACACGACCAGGACCTGTTTGGCTGAGGTGAACGGCTGCATGGCAGTGTCCAGTGCTTTCCGGAAGTCTTGGAGGCCTACCTCGGAACAG
Source organism: Salvelinus fontinalis (assembly GCF_029448725.1). Lineage (NCBI taxonomy): Eukaryota > Metazoa > Chordata > Actinopteri > Salmoniformes > Salmonidae > Salvelinus > Salvelinus fontinalis. The sequence goes on along the minus strand of NC_074702.1, from coordinate 29,055,810 downwards.
GCAGGTGCGGTCAGTTTTCCCTGGCGGATCAGGGAGCAGAGCTCATCCAGCATTCCCCGTAAGGCCCCCTCATCTGGGGAGACAGAAAGATCAGATCAGATCAAATCCACTTGAATCTCAGAACATCAAGCTATGGCAACGAAGAAAGTTCAGTTTAGTCACCTGTATACTTACTGTAAGTGATGGAGGAGTTCCGTTGTACTCTTGCCCCCAACTCCGTTCAGTGCCAGCTTAGGCCTTGGACAGGTCTATAAGGAAATTAACTAATTATATTTTTTGGAATGTAAATTCACTATCAGATTTAAGCCTTCAGAGCAGTGTTGAAATCAACAGACCTTGAAAAGTTCCTTCATTTCATGCCGCCTCAGGGTCTCCTCTTTGATCACGTGACTGGCGCCCATGGCCTTCAGCCTGTCAATAAGCTGTGTGAGGTCTGGCCTGTGAAAAGGGACACACAAGTACATGCAGTTCTTCAGCACGGGCCTTCTTGAATACGCAACCTTGCTTAATATAATCACTGCTCTCTATGGAAGTTTCTATAGCAGTCTCTCTCACACATAGACATCACTTTATTAGGGTAGTAGGCTATATTATCACTGTGGGTTACTTACAACAACCCTGTTATAGAACAAGACTCAGTGCTGTTTTCATTATATCAGATTCCCAGCTGATAACCCAGTGTTATCACGAGGGCTGGAATCTACCCCCTAAATTGTTTTACTTCAGCTGCTGAAAGGTCACATTCTTCAATCAGTCACTAATTCAGATGTTCTCTTTTTGAAATGTAGCTTAGTGCAGTATGCATTGGTTCTATTCACTCGGCACCAAAGAAATCAGACTGAAACGGGGAGGGAGTCGAGGGACTACCTGTGTCACGATCATCGTGGTAATCATACTCGGACCAAGGCGCAGCGCACGTAGAGTCCCACATGTTTATTAATTGAAACTCACAAAATCAATAGAGAGCAACGAGACGTGACGTTCTGTAGAGCTCACAGGCATCAACACGAAAACAAGATCCCACAAAAACCAGTAGGGAAAATGGCTGCCTAAATATGATCCCCAGTCAGAGACAACGATAAACAGCTGCCTCTGATTGGGAACCATACCAGGCCAACATAGAAATAAATGCACTAGATCACCCACCCTAGTCACACCCCGACCTAACCAAAATAGAGAATAATAAGGCTCTCATGGTCAGGGCGTGACAACCTGGACTTGACCCAGAAGATACACTCATTTTTGTTTTCTGTTGGAAAAGATTTTCAGTTTTGTACCCTAATGAATACGAACTGTCCGTTTAGATTTACCTGTCTCTGAGCACGTTGATGGTTTGGATCTCCCCTGCAGAAGCAATCTGTATGACAGCCTGATCCACACCACTGTTGGCTGCATTCTGGATCACTGTGTCACCTGGAATGAACTCACATACAAAGAGCAGTGCAATACACATATTATCTAGTGTACTGTGATGAAGGAAGGTTAGGTTCTGTATAAAAGACTGAAGCTCACTTGTATCCTTTTCACACTATTGGGCCAACCCGAACCTACTTTGCTGACTCTGACATTTTACTTTCATGTTTCTTTTGATAGGTTTGGAATTATGAACTTTTAATCCTTATTAATCATTAGTTGTAATAGAGAAATGAGGGGTGCCATAACCATTAACCTTTGGTGTTAATAGCCCCTTGCCTATCTGAAGGAGGAAAGTATATGGTGGGGGCAATTAAGCTAGGAATGTACTGAGGGTAGGGGAAGCGATCACATGTGGCAGGCATTGATAAAGGGAGAGAGCCATGGATTAGTTATGAAGGGGGGGGTTGAGATCAGGTCAGGGAGAAATAAAAGTTTATGGCCCGTATCACTTAGTGTCCTGCCTTGCAGGAAAGACACAATGTTTGTACAGATGTGTAGGAGGAGACTCAGCCTAGGAGGAAGGGTTAAATATCAGTGTGAAAAGGTTTTTGTCTATTGCAGCTGTATTGATCCTCTGGGAAGAATACACTTGGTTAAGCTTTCACAGTGTCTGTTGAGTTTTTACTCTGAAAATCAGAACCTAACACTTTCCAGCAACTTAGGTGGATGTATAACAAGGCCAGAATCATATAGCACCGCTTGGCTTAGCCGCAGTAGTGTGAAAAAGGTATTGGATAAGGGTACAATGGGCAAAAATGGGTAACAGCTAGCTTAGCATCTACATGTTGAAATGGTGAACTTAGCACACCTGGTTTCAGCTCCTCAAAGTCAGAGAGCATCCTAATGGCAGTGCAGGGGTTAACCCCCAGTGTGGCTGCAGAGAACAGGGGGATGTCATTGGGCAGCGAGATCACATCGTCTTCAGCTATAACCGCTGCTGTCCTCCACGTCCCTGCTCAGAGAGAGGGAGAAAAGGACGAGGTCGTATTCATTAGGCACCAAATAGAAGAAAACGGACTGAAACAGGGAGGGACCTCCTAAACTTGTCTAAGTACTTGTTTTTGTTTTCCGTTGCAAAATGTTTGAATACTCTGTACCCCACCCTAATGAATAAGGCCCTGCGGCCTAATTTATAAACATTGTGTGGGCACAACATATGTCCCAAAACATAAGTATGCCAGTTCATGTAAAGCTTGGCATTTATAAAAACTGGACTTCACGCAAGAATGCCTCTTGCAATTCTTTAGACCATGGATATGCACAGTTTCTAGTGGTTGAAGTATTGCATTGCAAGAAGGCATGAGTAGCCTAGTAGTAGCCTTGTGCAAATGCGTAATACGATGACACTCTTATTCGTAACAAAAAAACAGGTAGGCCTAGCGAAATATAGGAACAAGATGCAATCATTTGCGGTTAGTGAGAAGAGTGTAAACCCAATTTATATATTTGCATGCTAAAATAATTAGAAATAGGCATATACTGTGTATCCGTATCCTAGTATTTCATTTTCATGATCATTGCAAAATAAATTCTTCACCTTTTCTGACTGCGATGGTTTCATAGGCTACTCGCAGAATAGCCTATAGGCCTACAACAAGTTAGGATAGATGACCATTTGTCCCATCATTTAACTGGACACACTTCACAGTAGTAAATAGTACGATAAACTGCGCTTCAGATTGTAATGGTAGAACAGACGGTTCACCTTTTCTAAAGACGTTTGTAGGCTACGCCTGAGTACTGTAATGTGAAATGTATTGAGGAGACAATTTCATATAAACATAAATCATACACTATAAATACAAAAGTATGTGGACACCCCTTCATATTAGTGGATTCGGCCATTTCAGCGACACCGGTTGCTGACAGGTGTATAAAATCTAGCACACACCCATGCAATCTCCATATACAAATATTGGTAGTAGAGTGGCCTTACTGAAGAGCTCAGTCACTTTCAACGTGGCACCGTCATAGGATGTCACCTTTCCAACAAGTCAGCTCGTCAAATTTCTGCCCTGCTAGAGCTGCCCTGGTCAACTGTAAGTGCTGTTATTGTGAAGTGGTAACGTCTAGGAGCAACAACGGTGCCATTGAACACCTTTGGGATGAAAGGTGTTAAATGGAGTTGAGCCAGGTCTATTTGCCTAACATCAGTGCCCAACCTCACTAATGCTCTTGTGGCTGAATGGAAGTGTCCCCGCAGCAATGTGGATGCTGTTATAGCAGCAAAGGGGGGACCAACTCCATTTTAATGCCCATCATTTTTGAATGAGATGTTCGAAGAGCAGGTGTCCTAATACTTTTGGTCTATGACATGTATATCATAACCTTTTCAGAATAAATTCCTCACCTTTTCTGGCCATGATGAGTTTATATTCCCGTAGTATCCATACACCAAATTACCCTGCACATCTCTCAATTAATTGTGACTATTAGTTAGGCTATTATAATTTCAAGTTTTGCTCTATGCATCTGACAGGGTGCGCGGTTGATAACATACTGTCACGTTCCTGACCTATTTCTGTTAGTTTGTTGTATGTGTTAGTTGGTCAGAACGTGAGTTTGGGTGGGCATTCTATGTTTTCTTTTTCTATGTTGGTTTAAGGGTTGCCTGGTATGGCTCTTAATTAGAGGCAGGTGTTTGGCGTTCCTCTAATTGAGAGTCATATTTAGGTAGGTTGTTTCACAGTGTTCGTTGTGGGTGGTTGTCTCCTGTGTCAGTGTTTGTCGCACCATACGGGACTGTTCGGTTTGTTTTGTACATTGTCAAAACACATCGTTTGTGTAGTCTATTTTCCCTGTTCGTGCGTTCTTCGTGTTTATGTAAGTTCGTCGTCCAGGTCTGTCTTCTCCGTTTGTTGTTTTGTTAGTTATAGTGAAGTTCGTGTTTTTTCGTCTTGTCTTTAAATAAATTATGTGTTCACAACCCGCTGCGCCTTGGTTCCATCACTACTCCTCCTTTTCGGTTGAAGAGGAGGAGGACTACCGTTACAGAACCACCCACCAATCCAGAATCAAGCAGCGGTGTAACGGGAGGAAGGGACAGCGCAAGAAAGAGGAATGGACATGGGACGATGTTTTGGACGGTAAAGGTTGCTACACATGGGAGGAGATCCTGGCTGGAAGGGATCGCCTCCCATGGGAACAGCTGGAGGCACTGAGGAGAGCAGAGGCAACCGGAGAAGGGAACCGGAGTTATGAGGGGACACGTCTAGCACGGAAGCCCGAAAAGCCCGTGAGTACCACCCAAAAATTTCTTGGGGGGGGGGGGGGGGGGGGGGGGGGGGCTAAGAGGTAGTGGGCCAAGGGCAGGTAGGAGACCTGCGCCCACTTACCAGGCTAACCGTGGAGAGCGGGAGTACGGGCAGACACCGTGTTATGCAGTAGAGCGCACGGTGTCTCCTGTACTGTGCATAGCCCAGTGCGGATTATTCCACCTCCCCGCACTGGTAGGGCTAGATTGAGCATTGAGCCAAGTGCCATGAAGCCGGCTCTACATATCTGGCCACCAGTACGTCTCCTTGGGCCGGCTTACATGGCACCAGCCTTACGCAGGGTGTCCCCGGTTCGCCTACATAGCCCGGTGCGGGTTATTCCACCTCCCCGCACTGGCCGGGCGACGGGAAGCATTCAGCCAGGTAAGGTTGGGCAGGCTCGGTGCTCAAGGGAGCCAATACGCCTGCACGGTCCGGTATTTCCGGCGCTACCTCTCCGCCCCAGCCCAGTACCACCAGTGCCTACACCACGCACCAGGCTTCCAGTGCGTTTCCAGAGCCCTGTCCCTCCTCCACGCACTCTCTCTATGGTGCGTGTCTCCAGTCCGGTGCCTCCAGTTCCGGCACCACGCACTAAGCCACCTGTGCGTCTCCAGAGCCCTGTACACACTGTTCCTTCTCCCCGTACTCGTCCTGATGTGCGTGCACTCAGCCCGGTGCCACCAGTGCCGGTACCACGCACCAGGCATATAGTACGCTTTGAGAGTCCAGTGTGCCCTGTCCCTGCTCCCTGCATTAGGCTTGAAGTGCGTGTCTCCAGTCCGGTGCCTCCAGTTCCGGCACCACGCACCAGGCCTACAGTGCGTCTCAGCCGGCCAGAGTCTGCCGTCTGCCCAACGGCGCCTGAACTGTCCGTCTGCCAAGCGCCGCATGAACTGCCCGTCTGCCATGAGCCTACAGAGCCTTCCGCCAGACAGGAGCAGCCAAAGCCTTCCGCTAGACAGGATCAGTCTGAGCCATCCGTCTCCACAGCGCCATTTGAGCCATCCGTCTCCGCAGCGCCATCTGAGCCATCCGTCTCCGCAGCGCCATCTGAGCCATCCGTCTCCTCAGCGCCATCTGAGCCATCCGTCTCCCCAGCGCCATCTGAGCCATCCGTCTCCCCAGCGCCGTCTGAGCCATCCGTCTGTCCCGAGCCATTAGAGCCGCCCGTCTGTCCCGAGCCGTCAGAGCCGCCCGTCTGTCAGGAGCCGCTAGAGCCATTCGTCAGTCAGGATCTGCCAGGGCCGCCAACCAGACAGGATCTGCCAGAGCCGCCAACCAGACAGGATCTGCCAGAGCCGCCAACCAGACAGGATCTGCCAGAGCCGCCAACCAGACAGGATCTGCCAGAGCCGTCAGTGAGCCATGAGCGTCCAGAGCCGTCAGCCAGCCATGAGCGTCCAGAGCCGTCAGCCAGCCATGAGCGTCCAGAGCCGTCAGCCAGCCATGAGCGTCCAGAGCCGTCAGCCAGCCATGAGCGTCCAGAGCCGTCAGCCAGCCATGAGCGTCCAGAGCCGTCAGCCAGTCATGAGCTGTCCCTCAGCCCAGAGCGGCTATTTATCCAGAACTGCCCCTCAGTCCAGAGCTGTCTCTCTGTCCGGAGCTGCCTTTCAGTCCAGAGTTGCCCCTCTATCATGAGCTACCTCTCTATCCTGAGCTACCTCTCTATCCTGAGCTATCCCTCTGTCCTGAGCTATCCCTCTGTCCTGAGCTATCCCTCTGTCCTGAGCTATCCCTCTATCCCGGTGCTGCCCCTTGTCTCGATGTTACCCAAAGGATTAAGTGGGTGTAATATGAGGGTGGTCATTTGTAGGGGGAGATGTAAGCTGGGATTGACTATGGTGGGGTGTGAACCTCGCCCTGAGCCTGAGCCACCACCGTGGTCAGATGCCCACCCAGACCCTCCCCTAGACTTTGTGCTGGTGCGCCCGGAGTTCGCACCTTAAGGGGGGGGGGGGTTATGTCACGTTCCTGACCTATTTCTGTTAGTTTGTTGTATGTGTTAGTTGGTCAGGATGTGAGTTTGGGTGTGCATTCTATGTTTTCTTTTTCTATGTTGGTTTAAGGGTTGCCTGGTATGGCTCTTAATTAGAGGCAGGTGTTTGGCGTTCCTCTAATTGAGAGTCATATTTAGGTAGGTTGTTTCACAGTGTTCCTTGTGGGTGGTTGTCTCCTGTGTCAGTGTTTGTCGCACCATACGGGACTGTTCGGTTTGTTTTGTACATCGTCATTTTGTGTAGTCTATTTTCCCTGTTCGTGCGTTCTTCGTGTTTATGTAAGTTCGTTGTCCAGGTCTGTCTTCTCCGTTTGTTGTTTTGTTAGTTATAGTGAAGTTCGTGTTTTTTCGTCTTGTCTTTAAATAAATTATGTGTTCACAACCCGCTGCGCCTTGGTTCCATCACTACTCCTCCTTTTCGGTTGAAGAGGAGGAGGACTACCGTTACACATACAGTAAAATGTAACATATTTACGATCGGGAAAAAGTGAGTGCAGGTCTACAAAAAATTACAATTGTTTTAGTCTTTCAGAGACGATCAGATACTGCAAATTTCACTGCAAAAGAAAACATTCTGCCAACACCTCCAAAGACATTTAATCAAGTTCACCATTGCTATACCCTTTAGATACTGTCTTGACCTAATTCCAATACTTTCAAACAGCAAATAAAGGCGTTATTGTGACCACAAAAGGTGAATGATGGGAATTCCTCAGGCGGAGTTATAATGCTAGTTCACGCGTGCACAGTTTCACGACAGGTCTGATTTATAACGAGAAACATGTGTAGCAGTGTGATGTTGTTCCCCTAGATTACGCACCAAATTGCACACAAGGACCAATTCAAATAGGCCAGGTCAAGAGGGGATGTTAATAATCTGATAATAATAATAATAATTCAGTGGATTTTTTTATTTAATTACAGCTGCATAGCTAATGTTTTTATTTGGTGTACAAACACTTTTTCATACCAATATTGTACATACAAGTGATTGTAAAAGTTTTGTATATTTTGGTTTGGCCCATCGCGGGTTATCTGTATCCCCATACCACTTTATCGTTCTCTTTTGCCTGACCCTCGGCTAGCAAGGTATGTTGTCCTTGGCTCCGAAACTGTTTAATATAAAACCGTCATAAGGTTATACAATGTACTGTTTTGCAACCATACGTTTGTTATAGTGTGGACAGTGTAGGAATTTATGTTAACAAGTTTCACAGAGCTCACTGACTGGGGTATCTGTTGTAACTTCTAAGTACTTGTGACAGTGGTTGAGTGAGTGTACATGTGCTCGCGCAGGTGCCGGAGAGCTGAGACTGCACCAAGGGTAACGTGTGTGTTGTCTCTTCGTGTGCAGGTATGTCTTTTATTTTGTCAGAATTATGTTCTGTGTAGTTTTACTTGTATATGCTGTTGTGCAGCGAGTGTGTGCACGCAGCACCTGTTAATTCCTTTTGGCGCTCTTTTGCCTGACCCTCGGCTAGCAAGGTGCCGGAGAGCTGTGACTGCACCAAGGGTAACGTGTGTGTTGTCTCTTCGTGTGCAGGGCAAATAAAAAGATTTCAACGAGCAGACCATCATTTGTGGCAGCGTCTTCATTAAGAATTACACAACGCAGAACGAACCACGCTACACATGCATACGAATGTACGAACCGCTGCGTAAATTTCACACTAAATATCTGCGTGCGCCATTTATGTAAAGACTGCACACATACAAAATATATTGAGATTTATAAACTTGGCGCACGCCATACATATGCATGTTTCCGTTATAAATCAGACCCTTCCTGAAACTGTGAAAAACGCCCATCATTCACCTTTTATGGTGACAATAATTCCCTTATTTGCGGTACACTTTGGAAGTATTCGAATTAGGCCAATGCTTTTTCCTAAAGGAAATAGCAATAGCAAACTTGATCAAATGTCTTCGTAGGTGATGGCAGAATGTTAAACTTTTGCAGTGACATTTACTGTAGGCCTAGGCTATCTGACAGACAAAAGGTTTATGAAAGACAACAATTGCAACTTGCTGTGGACCTGTAACAGACCGTCTGAATTTAATAGGGACAAATGTTTTGGATTTACTCATTCTCGAACCTATGCTGCACTGCCCGAATTCTGAAACATTGTCTACTCACAGTGGTAGCCATACACACATCAATGCAAAAGATCAACTGTCTGTTCACCTGTTCAATTCTACTGTATGTTATAAACCAGCTTCCTTTCTGATGCATAGAGAAAAATACTTGAAATAATAGCCTATCTAATAGGCTCAATTAAATGAGAGATGCACATGATAATTTGTTGTAGGCTATTGTAGGCACAAGGGTGCGTTCTGAGCCCTCTCCTGCCCTCTCCTGCCGTCTCCTGTACTCCCTGTTCACCCACGACTGTGTGGCCATGCACGCCTCCAACTCAATCATCAAGTTTGCGGACGACACTACAGTGGTATGCTTGATTACCAACAACGACGAGACGGGCTACAGGGAGGGGAGGTGAGGGCCCTCGGAGTGTGGTGTCAGGAAAATAACCTCAGACTCAACGTCAACAAAACAAAGGAGATGATTGTGGACTTCAGGAAACAGCAGAGGGAGCACCCCTCTATCCACATCGACGGGACAGTAGTGGAGAGGGTAGTAAGTTTTAAGTTCCTCGGCGTACACATCACGGACAAACTGAATTGGTCCACCCACACAGACAGCGTTGTGAAGAAGGCGCAGCAGCGCCTCTTCAACCTCAGGAGGCTGAAGAAATTCGGCTTGTCACCAAAAGCACTCACATTCTTCTACAGATGCACAATCGAGAGCATCCTGTCGGGCTGTATCACCGCCTGGTACGGCAACTGCTCCGCCCACAACCGTAAGGCTCTCCAGAGGGTAGTGAGATCTGCACAACGCATCACCGGGGGCAAACTACCTGCCCTCCAGGACACCTACACCACCCGATGTCACAGGAAGGCCATAAAGATCATCAAGGACAACAACCACCCGAGCCACTGCCTGTTCACCCCGCTATCATCCAGAAGGCGAGGTCAGTACAGGTGCATCAAAGCAGGGACCGAGAGACTGAAAAACAGCTTCTATCTCAAGGCCATCAGACTGTTAAACAGCCACCACTAACATTGAGTGGCTGCTGCCAACATACTGACTCAACTCCAGCCCACTTCAATAATGGAAATTGATGGAAATTGATCATAAATGTATCACTAGCCACTTTAAACAATGCCACTTAATATAATGTATATGTATATACTGTACTCTATATCATCTACTGCATCTTGCCATCTTTATGTAATACATGTATCACTAGCCACTTTAAACTATGCCACTTTTATGTTTACATACCCTACATTACTCATCTCATATGTATATACTGTACTCGATACCATCTACTGCATCTTGCCTATGCCGTTCTGTACCATCACTCATTCATATATCTTTATGTACATATTCTTTATCCTTTTACACTTGTGTGTATAAGGTAGTAGTTGTGGAATTGATAGGTTAGATTACTCGTTGGTTATGACTGCATTGTCGGAACTAGAAGCACAAGCATTTCGCTACACTCGCATTAACATCTGTATGTGACTAATACAATTTGATTTGATTTGGCTACTTCGAGAATATGAACCCATCATGACCAGAAAAGGTAAAGAATTTATTCTGCAATGGTGATGAAAAATGGATTATGTGTATGAATGCAATATTGTCTACTCAAGAAATGTGAAATTACAGTATTCAGAAGTAAGCTACAGAAGTAACCTACAACTGTCTGTTCCACTGTTAATAAACTGTGCTCCGGAATGGATGGCATAGAGCAAAATACTTAAATGAGCTTATCTATTTTACTACTGTGAAGTGGGTCCAATTAAATGAGAGATAGGACGAATGGTATCCTTGTTGTAGGCCTATGCTAACTATTTAGGGAAATTCTACCTCGTAATTATAAAACCATCACAGAAAAGGAATTTATTATGCAATGATCATGGAAATTAAATAAATAATAGCCTAGGAAATAGATGCCTATTTCTAAATATTTTAAAATACAAAGAAATCAAATATATTTTCTCTCTTCTCACTAACGGCAAGTTGATTGCATATTGTTATTAACCTGTTTATTGTTATAAATAAGCCTGTCCCTCATATCCCCCATTTGAACAAAATTCTAATCAACTTGTATGCTTGCAACGCAATACTTCAACCACTATAAACTGTCCGTACGCATGGTCTAAAGTTTGCGGGAAGGTGAGCACATTTTCACGTCAAGTTCAGGTTTTATAAATGACAACTTTTGCATGAAAGCTGGCGCATGCATGCTTTGGGGTATATTTAGTAGATTCGCACAGTTTATAAATGAGGCCCCTGGTTTCTAAGGCATGAAGGGCCATTGAAAAGGCTTGAATGTAAACCTAGACAGATATTTCATCTCAGTAGTATCTCGTGAGCATTAAAGTATTAACTCACCTAATGCAGCATCTCTTGGGATCACCTGGGCCACTCCCTCGTTTCCTCCTACTGCTGGAAGGTCAGGTAGGATGGCATAGGTACCTGCAGGACCAAATACGGACATTGGCTTTGGATATAAAACAACTATGGTTAGGATCAATTTGATCTCGATCCAGTGCATTCATGACAGGAACTAAACAATAAATGTAATTGGGTGTGTCACCACAATAAATTTAATTGTGTGTGTCACCAGTGTGTGTTTTTTTATTTCCTTATAACCTTGGATCATGTTTATGTGAGAAGGATTGACTGGGGCTGCCAACAAGTTTACAAGGACACTCTTAGCACCAACAGAGGGAAGCTCCATGCTCTCCAACCTGTAAAACACACAAGACATATTTGAAGTCTTCTGGATTCTCTCTTCCGATACATCTGTAACTATGACAGTACGTCACGGCAGCATTGCATTTACATCCAGACTCAATGGTACATAGTACTCAATATTTTAACATAGCTAACAGTCTTACTGAACAACTTGAGAAGGCTCCCCGTGGTTTCTGTACAATAGGGCCATACAACCATTGATTGAAGATTCAGTTGAATACCTACAAATACTACCCCTCGCGCTTGATAGCTGTTGTTGTTGAGTGGTGCATCCACTGGTGAAGGTTCTACATACTGTATGCCTCCTCACCTTGGTTCTTTTACATGATGACCATGCGATACTTGACACCCTCATTTTAAAACATAAAAAGCATAAACCCGTAAACCTGGCCATCTTGGATTAACCCTTGGCATGTCAGAGTCAAGTAGGCGTTCCACCACTTCCGAATTCGCCAGAGAAAGTTCCACCCCCACCATTCATTTTCAACAGGAGCACGCAGAGCAATGCGCAGGAGCGGTGCTCTGCTCTACTTTATGCAAATTTCATGTTGCCACCACTGCGGTTAAGCAAGCAGGTGAGTAGCAGAAGATTGCTCATGAAACACAGATCAGCCTGTCATTAGTTCTGAGCAAGCACACCAAAAAAAGATGGAGGAAAGCAATGTCTGGTTTTCCAATTCTATAAGATTTTGCTTTGCTATACTCAGCAAATAAAGAAATGTCCTCTCACTGTTAACTGCGTTTATTTTCAGCAAACTTAACGTGTAAATATTTGTATGAACAAGATTCAACAACTGAGACAAAACTGAACAAGTTCCACAGACATGTAACTAACAGAAATTGAATAATGTGTGCCTGAACAAAGGGGGAGGTCAAAATCAAAAGTAACAGTGAGCATCCGGTGTGGCCACCAGCTGCATTAAGTATTGCAGTGCATCTCCTCCTCATGGACTGCACCAGATTTGCCAGTTCTTGCTGTGAGATGTTACCCCACTCTTCCACCAAGGCACCTGCAAGTTCCCGGACATTTCTGGTGGGAATGGCCCTAGGCCTCACCCTCCGATCCAACAGGTCCCAGACGTGCTCAATGGGATTGAGATCCGGGCTCGTCGCTGGCCATGGCAGAACACTGACATTCCTGTCTTGCAGGAAATCAAACACAGAACGAGCAGTATGGCTGGTGGCATTGTCATGCTGGAGGGTCATGTCAGGATGAGCCTGCAGGGGAAGGGTACCACGTGAGGGAGGAGGATGTCTTCCCTGTAATGCACAGCGTTGAGATTGCCTGCAATGACAACAAGCTCAGTCCGATGATGCTGTGACACACCGCCCCAGACCATGACGGACCCTCCACCTCCAAATCAATCCTTCTCCAGAGTACAGGCCTCGGTGTAACGCTCATTCCTTTGATGATAAACGCAAATCCGACCATCACCCCTGGTGAGACAAAACCGCGACTCGTCAGTGAGAGCACTTTTTGCCAGTCCTGTCTGGTCCAGCGTCTCACATTACGGACATTGCAATCTATTGCCCTGGCCACATCTGCAGTCCTCATGCCTCCTTGCAGCATGCCTAAGGCACATTCACGCAGATGAGCAGGAACCCTGGGCATCTTTCTTTTGGTGTTTTTCAGAGTCAGTAGAAAGGCCAGAAATGTTAATTTCTTGCTTATGGTTCATTGAATAAGTATGGTAAACCGTGTTTAAACCCTTTACAATAAAGTTCTGTGGAGTTATTTGTATTTTTAGGAATTATCTTTGAAAGACAGGGTCCTGAAAAGGGACGTTTCTTTTTTTGGCTGAGTTTAGAATACAGAGACAAAATCAATGGCATGGAGGAGGATTGCAGAGATTGTTGGTGTTGATGCTGGGTGAAGAGGGATTTGCTCAATGTTTGCTTCTGCTGCTAGCTACCTATGAACACCAAGCAACCTTAACCTCAAAACTGTGATCAAAGCCACCATTTGTGAATGTGTTGAGTAAATTAAATTGTGAAACGTGCCCACCAAAGGACAGAAATCACCAGTAACACACAGTATAACATTGTAAATGATACAGAAAGCATGAATTTACCATGTAATATGCTATCAATTGGATTATGGTATCTTAACATTATGATTCTCATCTATTTTAGCTAATTGCTCTTTCACTTTCACTTGTGTCATGACTGATGGTTATAGCTCACTTCCTGTAAAATACATAGGCCTACATGCAAATGAATGGGTACTTTGGGTAAAGGAAATTGTGGCTTTGCAAATATATCTTTACCCACCTTCAACACCAATATCTCTGCAATCCTCCTTTATGTCACGGACCCTCTTTTAAATGTACGAACTTAAAAAAAACAGCCTTCAATTTATTACAATTAGACAGCCCTATTATCTCTCTGTCTCTGTAGTTTTCCTCTCTAGAGACTAAAACTGGAGAATATTTTCATGTCATCCCACAGCCTGCCCTATCTAACTACTACACCTACTCAGTGGCGACTCGTCATTCACGGCAGGTGGAGAAAATACCCACCTGTTTTGAGCTCAAAATGTTTTTTTTGTTGTTGCCTGTTTTGCATGTTATTTTGGCATTAATACATGTCACGTATCAGTTTGCAAACAAGATCAAAAAAGAAAATCATTGAGTTGATAAAGCCGCATACAAACATGGTCTCTTTTTTGCTTTCTTGAGTAAGCCTTGTTCAAAATGCAGGTGTTTCAGTCTAGCTCAATGCTTTCTGCAGTGGTGGGACAGCTAGCAGAAAATACGGAGCATAGGGGTTGGTAATGTTCTCTAGTTGCGCCATGATTGGTTCATTGTTCTGTCAGTCATGGGGACACTACATCACCGCAAAATCTACGGGGAGAGCAAAAACATTCGAGCCCCTTGGCTGCTGCCACAGAGTTACATTAGAAGGACCCATCCAAAAAGGCTCAGGGTCATTGGCCACAGATTAAATTATCTACTGTAGCTTTGATTGGACTGATCATGTCAACATCATACTTTCAAAATCTTAATGAGAAAGCTAGACAAGCAGTCATCATCATGAATAACGTCGACAATCTACTGGCAAAACCTTTCAATCCTTGTGATGTCAACAGAAATGATAGATAAAACGTATTGGTGTTCATCGGCCATTGGACATAAACGTTACACAACAAGTTGGAAATCGCAATTTCAACAATGAGTGGTTTGGAGGGAATCAGTGGCTAACTGCAAGCGTTACAAAGCAATCACTAGCCTGCAATTCAGTGCAGTGGGTGTGTGGTCCAAGTCTGGGTTTAAGGGTCTCTTTTCCAAGCTTAAAAGGATAAACATTAACATGCCATGGGCCAGAAAAGTTTTAATATATTGGCCGCGTTCAAAACAACTGGAAACTCAGAACTGGGAATTCTCAGACTTCAGTGAGTTTAAGACAACTGGGAACTCTGGGGGGGAAAAAAATAGCTCTGACTGGGAAAATACGTTTTAAGTGGTCATCCAACTTGGAATACCAATTTGGGAACTCTGGCCTTCTAGAGCGCCGACCTGAATATCACTGATGTCATGATTCAACCTTGTACCCCACCCCCCGCTGCTGCATAAATTATGTAATATGCCAGGGAGATATGTACAGTGGCAAGAAAATGTATGTGAACGCTTTGGAAATATCTGGATTTCTGCATAAATTGGTCATAAAATTTGATCTAATCTTCATCAAGGTCCCAACAATAGACAAACATAGTCTGCTTAAACTAATAACACACAAACAATTATACGTTTTCATGTCTTTATTGAACACTCCCAGTCAGGAGCCGCCAGAGCCGCCCGCCAGTCAGGAGCCGCCAAAGCCGCCCGCCAGCCAGGAGCCGCCAGAGCTGCCCGCCAGCCGGGAGCCGCCAGAGCCGCCCGCCAGCCAGGAGCCGCCAGAGCCGCCCGCCAGCCAAGAGCCGCCAGCCAGCCAGGACCCGCCAGAGCCGCCAGCCAGCCAGGACCTGCCAGCCAGCCAGGACCTGCCAGAGCCGCCAGCCAGCCAGGACCTGCCAGAGTTGTCAGTCAGCCAGGACCTGCCAGAGCTGCCTGTCACGCCGGCGATGCCGGAATTGCTCCTAAGTCCGGAGCTGCCCCTCAGTCCGGAACTGCCCCTCAGTCCGGAACTGCCCCTCAGTCCAGAGGTGCCTTTCAGTCCTATGAGCCCATTTATTGGGGTTACCAGGCCAAGGTCGGCGGCGAGGATTGCCGCTCGTAAGAGGCCACGGGGGGCGGTTAATGAGGCGGACAAAAATTATGACGAAGTGGGGTCCACGTCCCGCGCCAGAGCCGCCACCGCGGACAGACGCCCACCCAGACCCTCCCCTATAGGTTTAGGTTTTGCGGCCGCAGACCGCACCTTTGGGGGGGGGGGGGGGGGTTGGGGGGGTACTGTCACGTTCTGACCTTTATTTTCCTTTGTTTTGTCTTTAGTTAGTATGGTCAGGGCGTGAGTTGGGGTGGGCAGTCTATGTTATGTGTTTCTATGTTTAGGTTTGTCAATTGGCCTGATATGGTTCTCAATCAGAGACAGGTGTTTTGCATTGTCTGATTGGGAACCATATTTATGTTGCCTGTTTTCACTGTTGGTTTGTGAGTGTTTGTTTCCTGTGTCTGTGTTCATGCCACACGGGACTGTTTCGGTTAGGTACTTTGTTATTTTGTATTTTCTGTCGTGTTCAGTGGATTATATTAAAACATGGACACTTACCACTCTGCGTCATGGGCATCATGGGATTTTCCATGCATCGGCAGGACAGAGAAGCTATGTCTGGTAAGATGAGAGGCGGGGGTGTGTGTCTATTTGTCAATAACAGCTGGTGTGTGATGTCTAATATTAAAGAAGTCTTGAGGTATTGCTCGCCTGTGGAAGAGTACCTTATGATAAACTGTAGACCACACTATCTACCAAGAGAGTTATCATCTATATTATTCGTAGCCGTCTATTTACCACCACAAACCGATGCTGGCACTAAGACCACACTCAACGAGCTGTATAAGGCCATAAGCAAACAAGAAAATACTCTTCCAGAAGCGGCGGTCCTAGTGGCCGGGGACTTTAATACAGTCCAACTTCAATTCATTTTACCTAATTTCTACCAGCATGTCACATGTGCAACCAGAGGGAAAAAATCTCTAGCCCACCTTTACTCCATACACAGAGATGCATAAAATGCTCTCCCTCGCCCTCCATTTGGTAAATCTGACCATAATTCTATCCTCCTGATTCCTGCTTACAAGCAAACACTAAAGCAGGAAGTACCAGTGACTTGCTCAATAGGGAAGTGGTCTGATGATGCGGATGCTACACTACAGGACTGTTTTGCTAGCACAGATTCGTCCAATGGCATTGAGGAGTATACTACCTCAGTCATCGGCTTCATCAATAAGTGCATTGACGACGTCGTCCACACAGTGACTGTACATTCATATCCCAACCAGAAGCCATGGATTACAGGCAACATCCGCATCGAGCTAAAGGCTAGAGCTGCCGCTTTCAAGGAGCGGGACACTAATCCAGACGCTTATAAGAAATCCCGCTACGCCCTCAGACGAACAATTAAACAAGCAAAGGGTCAATACATGGCAGGGCTTGAAAACTATTACGGAAAACAAAGGGAAACACAGCCGCGAGCTGCCCAGTGACACGAGACTACCAGACAAGCTAAATGCCTTTTATGCTCGCTTCGAGACAAGCAAGACTGAAGCATGAGAGCACCAGCTGTTCCGGACGACTGTGTGATAATGCTCTCGGTAGCCGATGTGAGCAAGACCTTTAAACAGGTCAACATTCACAACATTCCCAAAACCGCGGGGCCAGACGGATTACCAGGATGAGTACTCAAAGCATGAGCGGACCAACTGGCAAATTTCTTCACTGACATTTTTAACCTCTCCCTGACCGAGTCTGTAATACCTACATGTTTTAAGCAGGCCACCATAGTCCATGTGCCCAAGGAAGTGAAGGTAACCTGCCTAATGATTACTGCCCCACAGCACTTACATCGGTAGCCATGAAGTGTTTTGAAAGACTGGTCATGGCTCACATCAACAGCATCATCCCGGATACCCTAGACCCACTCCAATTCACATACTGCCCCAACAGATCCACAGATGACACAATCGCAATCGCACTCCACACTGCCCTTTCCCACCTGGACAAAAGGAACACCTATGTGAGAATGCTGTTCATTGACTACAGCACAGTGTTCAACACCATAGTGCCCACAAAGCTCATCACTAAGCTAAGGACCCTGGAACTAAAGACCTCCCTCTGCAACTGGATCCTGGACTTCCTGACGGGCCGCCCCCAGGTGGTAAGGGTAGGCAACAACACATCCGCAACACGCTGATCCTCAACAATGTGCTTAGTCCCCTCCTGTACTCCCTGTTCACCCACGACTGTGTGGCCAAGCACGACTCCAACACCATCATTACGTTTGGTGACGACACAACAGTGGTAGGCCTGATTAACGACAATTATGAGAGCCTATAGGGAGGAGGTCAGAGACCTGGAAGTGTGGTGCCAGGACAACAACCTCTCCCTCAATGTCAGCAAGACAAAGGAGCTGATCGTGGACTACAGGAAAAGGCGGGCCGAACAGGCCCTCATTAACATCGACGAGGCTGTAGTGGAGCGGGTCGAGAGTTTCAAGTTCCTTGATGTCCACATCACCAACAAACTATCATGGTCCAAACACACCAAGACAGTCGTGAAGAGGGCACGAGAACACATTTTCCCCCTCTGGAGACTGAAAATATGTGGGGGTTTTTTATTTTAATTTTATCCCCTTATCACCCCAATTTTCGTGGTATCCAATCGCTAGTAATTACTATCTTGTCTCATCGCTACAACTCCCGTACGGGCTCGGGAGAGACGAAGGTCGAAAGCCATGCGTCCTCCGAGGCACAACCCAACCAAGCCGCACTGCTTCTTTAACACAGCGCGCCTCCAACCCGGAAGCCAGCCGCACCAATGTGTCGGAGGAAACACCGTGCACCTGGCCCCCTTGGTTAGCGCGCACTGCGCCCAGCCCGCCACAGGAGTCGCTGGAGCGCGACGAGACAAGGATATCCCTACCGGCCAAACCCTCCCTAACCCGGACGACGCTAGCCCAATTGTGCGTCGCCCCACGGACCTCCCGGTCGCGGCCGGCTGCGACAGAGCCTGGGGGCGAACCCAGAGACTCTGGTGGCGCAGTTAGCACTGCGATGCAGTGCCCTAGACCACTGCGCCACCCGGGAGACCCGAGACTGAAAATATTTGGCATGGGTCCCCAAATCCTCAAAATGTTCTACAGCTGCACAATCGAGAGCATCCTGAGCAGTTGCATCACCACCTGGTATGGCAACTGCTCGGCATCCGGTGTCAGAGGAAAGCCTAAACAATTGTCAAAGACTCCAGTCACCCAAGTCATAGACTGTTCTCTCTGCATGCGGTACGGGAGGCGCCAAGTCTAGGACCAAAAGGCTCCTTAACAGCTTCTTAGACTGCTGAACTATTTATCAAATGGCTACCTGGACTATTTACACTGCTGCTACTCGTTGTTTATTATGTATGCATAGTCATTTTACCCCTACTTACATGTACAAATTACCTTTACTAATCTGTACCCCTGCACATTGACTCAGTACCGGGTCCCCCTGTATATTGCCTAGTTATTGTTATTTTATTGTGTTACTTTTTAGTATTTTTTTAACTTTAGTTTATTTGGTAAATATTTTCTTAATTCTTTCTTGAACTGCATTGTTGGTTAAGGGCTTGTAAATAAGCATTTCACGGTAAGGTCTACACCTGTTATATTCGGCCTATGTGACAAATAAAGTTAGATTTGATTTAATAATACAGCGTTTTTTAACATTTAACATTAACATTTACTATTTACTAGAATAGGTTCACGCCTAGTTGAGCAGTCTGAAATCCTGGCACTCCGTGTCCTTTCCAACAGCTCTGCTAAAAAACACTGTGCTCACATGATAAAATACTGCCACTCCAAATTTGCTACATTCATTAAAATCACAATTTAACCAACACCCATCTATTTTTTTGAATACCATTTGGTTTTGAAGTATTGAAACCAAACCATATGATTTGAATGAAAAGTATTTTAATAAACTTTTTGGGGGACTTTTTTTGGCAGTATTCGGAAGTTTGGATGACTGAGGTGCCCAAAGTAAACTGCCTGTTACTCAGGCCCAGAAGCTAGGATATGCATATAATTGGTTGATTTGGAAAGAAAACACTCTAACATTTCCAAAACTGTTAACATAATGTCTGTGAGTATAACATCACTGATATGGCAGGCAAAAACCTGAGGAAAATCCATCCAGGAAGTGGGATTTTTGTGATGTGGGTACTTTTCAATTGAATGCCTACACAGTATGTAATGGGTTAGGACCCAGATTGGAGTTCCTATGGCTTCCACTAGATGTCAACAGTCTTTAGACATTGTTTCAGGCTTGTTTTCTGAAAAATGAGGAAGAATGAGACCATTTTGTCAGTGGACTGAATGAAGCGTGACCGATTGCGCGCCCTTCGTTGTTTATCCTTTCTATTGAATACGCTATTGTCCAGGTGAAATATTAACTATTATTTAGACAATAGACAACCTGAGGATTAATTATAAACATCGTTTGACATGTTTCAACGAACTTTACCGGTACAATTAGGATGCATTCGTCTGCATGTTGTGACCGCCTTTAAGCCAGTGGATTACTGAACAAAACGCGACAACAAAACTGAGTTTTTGGGATATAAAGAGGGACTTTATCGAACAAAACAAACATTTATTGTGTCACAGGGACTCTTGTGACTGCAACCAGATGAAGATCGTCAAAGGTAAGTGATACATTTTATTGATATTTCTGACTTTCGTGACTCCTCTACTTGGCTTGAAATCTGAAAAAGCAGATTTGTATGCTTTTGTAAGCGGGGCGCTGTCCTCAGATAATCGCATGGTATGCTTTCGCCGTAAAGCCTTTTTGAAATCTGACACAGCGGCTGGATTAACAAGAAGTTCATCTTTAAGCCGATGTATACCACTTGTATCTTTTATGAATGTTTATTATGAGTATTTCTGTATTTTAAATTTGGCGCTCTGCAATTTAACTGGATGTTGTCGAGATGGGTCGCTAGCGGAACGCCTATCCCTAATTAATAAACATGAAAAGGTGATCGTAAGAAGCGCTCATCATTTCAAATAGGCTACATGCAGGGTTGGGTCGGTTACTTTCTAAATGTAATCCGTTACAGTTACTAGTTAGCTGTCCAAAATTGTAATCAGTAACATAACTTTTGGACAGGGTTGGGGAGTAACAGATTACAAAAAAATGATAACTATAATATGTTACATTACCAGTAAAAATATTGTAATCAGGTGACAGATACTTTTGAAAAACCAGATGATTACTTCAAGGATTACTTTTAAATTCCAAAAGGATGTTCGCAGGAAAAAAATCTTTGACACTTCTCTGTTTTCTCAATGACATTCAAATTAGCCTTGAAAAAAGGCGCAAATGTAAGTTTGTTCCACCTAAGTGAGTCTGACCACAAGTCAGAGCCCACTATGATGACACACCAAATGTGTTTGATTGATCGCGGGAAAAGCACAGGAATAGGCTTTTGTAGTCTACAGTCCAAGGTATGTCTTCCAATGGAGCGACTGCTGTCGGCATCCAAAGATTATCCAACTTGAATAAACACTTGGAGGTAAGGATGACAGCATTGGTATAGTTTACGGCGATAGGGATATCACTTATTATTGATATGTACATAGCGCATTGATGTGAATCACATAATAATAAACATACTTTATGAATTTAAAAGTAATCCTCGAAGTAGTCATCTAGTTTTCTAAAAGTATCTGTAATATGATTACAATATTTTTGCTGGTAAGGTAACGGATTACAGTTACTGTTTTTTGTAATCCCTTACATGTAACAGATTACATGTAATACATTACTTCCCAACCCTGGCTACATGTCATATTACACAGCATATAAACACTCTAAATAGACCAGGAGCCAGACAGGGAGACTAAGAAGGAACAGAAAGGAATTATTCAGGCTATATTATTTCAATTATTTCAAGGCTTACAAAGAAGTACATTGTGAAGGATTTTCAAGTGGGACAGACTAGGCTGGTAGGGAGTCATGGACATTAAGCGCTCAGCATTTAAACACCATTTCATTGTATTAAATCATTAGGCCTGTAGTCTATAAATTGGCATATAGGCTGTGACTTACTTAGAATTAAATCCAAATTAAACGAAAAAAATGCATTATTATGCTCAGCCTACAGCAGTGTATGTGAGTAGTGGTTGAGTGGTCGGAAATACCGCTCATCATACATGGAGTGGTGTTTAAAAGCACGACTTGCCACATTCTTTCCAAGCGCTCTGCTAAAAACAGTTCCTCTCACAGGAAATAAAACTGTGGCGCCAAATTCGCTCCATTCATTAAAATCACAATTTAACCAACACCTATCTATTTTTTGTGACTACCTGGACCAACCATTTGGTTTTGAAGTATTGAAACCAAACTATATGATTGGAATGAAAAGTATTTTAATAAACATGAAAAGGTGAACGTAAGAAGCTCTCATCGTTTCAAATAGGCTACATGTTATATTAAACTGCATATAAACACTCTAAATAGGTCAGGAGACAGACAGGGAGCCTAAGAAGGAACGGAAATGAATTATCTAGGCTATATTATTTCAATTATTTCAAGGCTATAGCCTACAAAGAAGTACATTGTGAAGAATTTGCGAGTGCGACAGTAGACTGGTAGGGAGTCAGGGACATTAAGCACTCAGCATTTAATTAAACAACATTTCATTGTTTAAAATCCGCATAGTAATTACATTGCGCACGTAGGCTGACTTACTTATAATTAAATACAAATTAAGCGAAAATACCTTATTAGGCTCAGTCTACAGTGCCTTTGAATTCATTTTTAGAAACACCAGTTTGGCCTTAATCTGTGTCTTCACCCTCATGCGATGGTGCCTGGAGAGCAGGCCAGAAACGGAGAATATCCTCTCAGCGTTTAAGCGCTAGGAATGCTAAACACCATTTTGGTCACTCTTGGCAGTATGGGCAGGGATGCAGATTTTTTATTTTTTCTATATCTAGGACTAAATGTTTTTTTAGGTAAAAACATTTAATTGAAGCCTGTTTTTTTTAATGTTCGTCCTCAGATATGGAGAGCTGCGAAAGCCTGTCTGCAGATGAAGAGGTCCCAGTGAATGTCCCAAGAGACTGCTGGCACATCCTTGTATGCCATGGGTTGTATCTGTACATATGTTAGCAAATGTTGTATATAACACACAATGTAGGCTACAAACGTATTGCAACTGTAGCAGGCCAATCCTTCTCCTGGAGGTATGCTGGGTGTGCAGGCTTCTGTTCCAACCCAGCACTAACACCCCTGATTCAATTTATCAAAGCTAATGAGTTGACTATAATGTGTATTATTGCTGGGCTGGAATAGAAGTCTGCTCAGATCAGGTAATGGAGCTCTGGTGGCCACATCTGGCATGGACTTTTTTTCACTCTAAATGATGCTTTAGTTATAATAGCTTATGAAGATGTGTAACATTACCAAACAAGTTAGATTATTTGTACATTTTGAAATATATTTTGATTCATTCATTGAAGTTAAGTGTTTGAACTTGTTTGAATTGTTAACTTAAAAACATGATTCAAAATGAACTAGTGTCAATGTAAATTCATCACAGATCACAATTCTGCAATAAAAAGGTGTGAAGGGGATCTGTCTCTAATATGTCTGTGTTTCTGTGTTGCTTTCGCAAATGAACATGGCCTTTTTATCCTGTTGGGAGCTTTCCAATCGGTTTTATTTGATTGTCACTGTCTCAGGATATCAGCCATGTGAATCAATTTTGCAGCTTATCATAATGGCATGCGTCACCAATGAAGCCAAGAGGCCTACAGTTTGATGGTATAACTGTGCAATCAAAGTGCCCCTTGTCATTGCACATCTGAAGCAGAGAATAGCTAAACTCTCACATAATTTGCATATTGATGAGCTAGCTATATGTTCTCAATTGAAAATTATACCAGTAGATAATGTATAGGAGGCTAACCATAAACCTGATTTTACATGATTTTTCGGACATAAAATTGTTTACTGCAAATCCAATACTTGTATTCTAGGTACAGCACTGCACCTGAAAATAAGGAACTGGCAATTTGTAGCCTAATTAAAAATATAAAAAAGTAAAATACCTTGTTTATTTTCTGAGAATGATTTTAAAATAAAAAGACAAAATCAGAAGGTCAGTGGCATGGAGGAGGATTGCAGAGATATTGGTGTTGATGGTGGGTAAAGATATATTTTCAAAGCCACAATTTCCTTTACCCAAAGTACCCATTCATGTGCATGTAGGCCTATGTATTTTACAGGAAGTGTAAATGTAAATAACCTAAAATATATAAGAATCCTAATGTTAAGATACCATATTCCAATTGGTAGCATATTACATGGGAAATTTATGGTTAGTGTATCATTTACAATGTTATAATGTGTGTTACTGGTGATTCCTGTACTTTGGTGGGCACATTTCACAATTTCATTTACTCAACACATTCACAAATGGTGGCTTTGATCACAGGTTGGAGGTTTAGGTTACTTGATGTTCAAAGCTAGCTAGCAGCACAAGCAAATATTGTTGTGCAAATCTCTCTTCACCCAGCATCAACACCAACAATCTCTGCAATCCTCCTCCATGCCATTGACCTTGTGATTTTGTCTCTGTATTCTAGTAAAGCAAAATCATATGGAATTGGAAAACCAGACACAGCGATGACTAGTGGGCTCCCGAGTGGCGCAGCAGTCTAAGCCACTGCATCTCAGTGCTAGAGGCGTCACTACAGACACCCTGGTTTGAATCCAGGCTGTATCACAACTGGCTGTGATTGGGAGTCCCATAGGGCGGTGCACAATTGGCCCAGCATTGTCCGATGTAGGCCGTAATTGTAAATAAGAATTTGTTCTTAACAGGGGTGGCAGGTAGCCTAGTGGTTAGAGTGTTGTGCCAGTAACCAAAAGGTTGCTGGATCAAATCCCTGAGCTGACAAGGTAAAAATCTCTCATTCTGCCCCTGAACAAGGCAGTTAAGCCACTGTAGGCCGTCATTGCAAATAAGAATTTGTTCTTGCCTAGTTAAATAAAGGTTAAAAGCTGACTTGCCTACTTATATAAAACAATGACTGGCTGTCCTCCATCTTTTCTGGTTTTGCTTGCCCGGAACTAATGACAGGCGGAACTATGTTTCATGAAAGGAAGATTTTCAAGCAAACATCTGCTCCTCACCTGATTGGTTAACGGCAGCTGTGGCGTGCAATTTGCATAAAGTATAGCAGCGCTGACCTTTTTCTATCGCTCCGCTAGCACGGTTCGCACCGCTGACCTTCCCACAATCCCCTGCGCATTGCTCCGCGTGCTCCAGTTGAAAATGATTGGGTGCGGAACTTCGTTTGTCGAATTTGGAAGTGGTGGAAACCGTCAGCCGCTATCATCTGTCCGCCACTCAAGTAAGAAGATGACTAGAAAACCTATGGAAAGCGTTATTGAACAGCTTTTGTGAAAGGAAAAATGCAATCTGCGGTCATAAAGAGAGAAAGTAGTATTCAACATCTAGCGAGAGCGCTAAATGGACCAGAAATAATTGATCTCGTCGCACGGCTCCAGCTGCGCTCTGCTCACATACTCTGGTCAGAGTATAAACAAGAGTAGACTGCCCCTGGCGGATGAATGCGGAACAGTTTTCGACCATTTAATGCAAATAATCAGTGGCCAGACAAACTTTTATTCTAAAGTGTAAACATGTAAATGTATATGAGCAGCATTGTGCATATTGTTGCATTGGGAGAAAAAACTACAACAGGAAACACATTGAATAGTGGCAGATGTTTATTATTCACTAGTAGGAAATTGTATCTTCACAAATCAGTAAACTGTTAAGTCAGTTTTTTTGGAATGCATGCTTTACACCATTTAACGAAATGAGGAAGTGAATAACAAATCCAACCAATCATCCCAGTATCCTGAGGTGCCTGAGATACCTGAGCATAAGATTATATGGTTCAAGAGCCAAAGGTTTATGGCAGTAAACATTGATACATTCCTCAGTATAATAAATGCACATTCTTTGGAAATGACAGGCAACCCCCCCCCATAGATACCACACCACTGCATCAAATGGCCTATGATCACAAATGATGTAATAGCACAAAAAACATAAACATGACACAAGAGTCACTTGTGTATGCAGTAGCCTATATGTTTTTCTGTGGTTTCCATGTAACCCCGAGGACATAATAATATACCCAGTCCTTTGCCTTTTAAGATAAATCTAACTCATCTAACAATCAACAATCAAATCACAATGTGACAACAACACATCAATGGGGAGTCAAAATAGGTTGAGGTAAAACAGTTTTGCTCAAACACACATAGTTCAAAAACAACTTTAGCTGTGCCATACAAGATACCAATTTAGCTAATATAGTTATTGAGGTACAACAAAGCTTTGTTTACATTATATTCATTCAGTTTGGCACTTGCATTGCTTATTTCTACTAGTCCAGAACAGTGAAACAGTGTTATGATCTAAGCAATGACCTCTGCAGAAATGAGTAATATTACTTTTCATCAGTCCACAGTGGAGAATTCGAGAGATAGTAGAGGGTTGTGAAACAACTCTGATGTCATTTAATCATCAGAGGGCTTACTAACAAGAGATGAGCAAAATACACCTGAGTTGTGTCTCTCTTTTTTAATGGGAAGGGTTTAGGTCATCAGTGGCAACCATCATTCATTGACATTCATACCGCAACATTTTCTAAACCCGGCAAGTAAAAATGTTCATTTAAAAAAAACTTGAATCTTATTATACACAGACGTCTATGCGCGCTATAGTCCCCCACATGACTGAATCAATGGCCATGTGCTTTCACCACATTTCCTTACATGACAAAATCCAGAGTTAAAACATGTATCACTTCCTTAAACGTGTACGACTTGGAAAATATTATATCCCATCACCCAATAACAATCTGGGAAATCTTTGATAGTCTGAAATACCATGTTTTAGCCACGTATTGAGACGAGACAACCCCAATGTGTATAATACTACTAGCCCCAATCCCTTAATATGGTAACAATATTCTCATAAACTCCCCAACAACAACGATTATAGAGGGAAAAATACAATAGAGGAATATTATAGGCCTGTCATGACATATTATTATGTAGGGCAAAATAATACATCAGCAGATGTGGTATTAGATATGTTGACTAAGTATATAATATAGTGTGTAATAACTCATATAGTCTCACATGTCAAAACATTTTAAGACTAGTTTTAAGGACACGCTATGAATTTGTTTTATTCTTCATGATTAACTGCCATTTGAAAGCATTTTGTGCGGATTAGAGAAAAAGAGAGTTTTACTGTTTTGCAGAGACATTCAAATCTGGACCCAGAGGTCCTCTACCGTTTTCTTGTCATGCACTTTGATTTGGCACCAGAACACTCCCTTGTCTTTCACTGCACACATACAACTAATATAGACAAACATTGCACCCCAATCCCATCCCTCCCCAACCCTCCTCCATCGCCCCTTCCAAGCCTTCGAAAATAAATCGGAAGTATTCCCTGAGTTTTCAGATTTGTGATTCCTGAGGGACGAGCCTGAGTGGAGGTTATATATACGTTTCGTTCACCACCTACATACAACAAGTATCTTGTAAATCAAAATATAAAAATATGGAACACATATTCATAAGATTAAACTGAATAGAATATAATACAATAATGCATCTCCTACATGATTAGTGCAAGAGTGGCATTTGCATTGGTTTTGGCATAGATAAAAAGAGAAGATTCACAACACTGGAACGCTAATTGTGTGTAGCAGTAAATCATACAAATGAATTATTAAAAGGGTCATTATAAACTTTGTCAGATATTTTTAGACAACAAAAGTTGTCTTATGTCAAGATGAATCCACATCCTATGCCATTGGTGGTGTAGATGCAGCTATATGCCTCAACTCCAAATTAATGGAAAAGATAAGCACTGCAATTCCATTTTGGATTATGGCATAGCTGGATACAAAACTTGCCTGGGACATGGATTTATCTCAACAGGAGACCCCTTTGAGGTATCTGACAAACTTAGATTTTAGGTGTTACGTCCCTTTAAACTCAAACAGCATTGAACACGATAAAGGCAGACACGAGTGGCTAAGATATCTGATGTCTAGTATGTGATGGAAAACCCACCACAGTTAACCTGGTCCTAGATCTGTTTTTGTTTGGCGTAACAATGACCATAGGAGTTGGCAAGACAGCACAAACAGAGCTGGGACCAGGCAATCACGGAGTGACCTTAACCTGAATATGAGGAGAAGCTGCAGCGCAATTTAGATACAAATAAATAACAAGCACTATTTTAAAAAGGCTTCGTAATAATTCTAAATATATATTAATTGGATGTTAGAGGACTGTCTTTCAGCTTCTCCTGTAAAACGGGAGTAAAGGCTGATTGGCTTAGCTAGTTCTACATGCACCTCCATGCAGGGCTGGGTCGATATTCATTAGTGCACGCCGTAGCAGAAACGATTCGCGACAAACGAAAACAAGCGTTTCTTATTGGACAAATTCTGGTAGTCCCTCCCTGTTTCAGTCCGTTTTCTTCCGTTTGGTGCCTTGTGAATACGACTGTGGTGTTCCTGTATAGTCCTCACAAGCGGCTTTGGAGGCAATGTCTTAAATAGGTACCTAGTAATTGACGACACTGAATAAAAATGTGTTGCTCCTGCTTTTACTCTTGAAAAAATTTGTTCTCAAAGGGGTTCTTTGTGGTGGGAAAGGGTTCTATATGAAGCCTTTTTCACTCGAAGAACCCTTATGGTTCTAAGCAGCACCTTTTTTTCTAAGACAGTAGACAACGCCTGATGCTGCCGCCTGATGCTGCTGCTGCTTCGACTGTCAAGTATAAACAGGACAAGTATGATTATGTAGATTTATGAATCAACCTCAGTAATCCATTAAAATCTTGCATCTGATTTCAACATGATAAATTACTTATGTTGGATACATTTCATAGGTATTGGTGCGATTACTGGAGTCAGTGATTAAATTCCAAATACTGTTGTATGTAGTCTAAGCAGAGGATGATCAAGTTGATTATAGAGATGTAAGATCTTAATTTAAGGCAGTTTGCTATGGCAGGAAAATAAATCTGCAGAAAACAGGAAATGTGAATTATTATGTGGATTATAATTAATGGACATTTTATATAAGGGTTGATACATATTTCTTTAGGGCAAATCAAGTCTGACATTTTCAAGTGGAAATCACAAACTTTAGAAGCCTTGAATACACTACAAGTTGCATTTCCTGCGGTGCGGGAAAATTCTCAGCAACAAAAGAGTGATCAAATTAAGATCCTACATCTGTAGGGTTCTAGTGTATGGTTGTAATGTAGCAGCAGCAGATCAGACATGTAACAGAAATGACGCAACCACAACAACAACCCGAAAGCTGGCCATAAATGCCATACTTTTTGGTTTGACATTCATTTGTCCCCAGGACATCTGGATGGTCACCTACAATATTGGTACATTGCCTATAGCTATTACCCATTACGCCGTCCCGTTGGTTTGTATGTACCCGCCCATTACCACCCATGAGCCTAACATTCACTGCAGAGGTGTAGTGTCACAACTCTGTCTTTGTCGGATATAGTGGGGTGTAAACAATCAGGAAAGTCAAGAAGTTGTAAGGCAGCAAAAGTGTTGAGCTATCTACTTGACACTGTGATTTTAAGCTTCCTGGTGAGTTTAGTATAGTAGCGTGCTAGTGTGAGTGGTTTCTCATGATCTGCTCTGTGAAAAATAAACAACTTTCTATTCTATAAAGACATCAAAATAGTATGTGATGTGCCATAACTTATTACAAGTTTAAACCCCTCAATAGCGGTTCCATACATTTTTACAAATATTTCCTGAGTGCTATAATAATACAGCTGTATTTGTGAGTGTTACACCAAAAGAGATGAACTTCAGTAACATTCTTTCCTTATGATCGTTTTGTTTACAAAAACCTGAGGTAGTTCCAAAAGCGTCTTATACAGTTGAAAGGAAACTTAGCGGTCATCTATCCAGTAAAGCTTCCCCAAGCTTCCTTCCTGCGTCTCCTCGTTCAATCGGAGCTCACGGGGGGCGGGGGCGAGTGGCCTTGTTCCTCCTCGTCCCCTTTCAAGGAGGAGGGCTTTCCCTGAGAACGTGGCGAGGACTGCTGTGCTTTGATTGGGCAGTTGGCGACCATGTGGGAAATGCTCTGGCAGAAATGGCACTTCTTGGGCTGAGGCGGCAACTTGCACTCCTTGGCATGGTGGTCCAGGCCTCCGCAGTTGTAGCACCTAAAAAACAAGACAAAGTGCGTGTTTGATATTGAAGACACTGCACAGAATGACTGATCTACAAATCCCCTCTCAAATAACTACTCGTTATCTGATGAAGATTAGCGATTCTGCACCTCAGCTCAAACTGATCCCCTAAACCAGGCTGATAAATGTAGGACTGGGCCATATGTATCAAGCGTTGCAGAGTGGTGCTGATTTAGGATCAGCTTAGCCTTTATATCACAATGAATAGGATTGTATGGACAGTGAGGACCTGATCCTACAGATGTAGGATCTTAATTTGATCACCCAGTTGCAGGAGAACTTTCCAGCGATGCAAAAAACTTGTCGTGTATTTGAGGTTTAAAAAGCCTTCTGAAGTTTGTCCTTTCCACTTAGAAATTTCAGACTTGATTTTCCCTGTAAAAAATGTATCTCATCACCTACACAAATGTCCAGTAATTGTAATCCACAAAATAATTTACATTTCTTATTGCTGCAGGATTATTTTCCTGCTTTAGCAAACTGGCTCAAATTAAGATCCTACATTTGATAGGAGTGTTGGGCCAGTAACCGAAAAGTTGGTGGACCGAATCCCCGAGCCAACAAGGTAAAAATCTGCCATTCTGCCTCTGAGCAAGGCAGTTAACCCCCAACAACAACTGCTCCCCGGGTACCGATGACGTGGATATCAATGGCAGCCCCCCGCACCTCTTTGATTCAGAAGGGTTGAGTCAAATGCGTTAGACACATTTCAGTAGAATGCATTCTGTTGTACAATAGTTGTACAACAATGCATTCAGTTGTACAGTCAGACCTTTCGCTACATATGTCCCCTGATCTCGTATTGAGTGAGATGCGCTGTCACCTGCAATCCACAAGAGGGCAGCATATGCCAGTTAGGCTAGTGCTGCAGCAGCAAACCAAGAAATCTGGCCAGTTCCATGCTGTGGCCTATTTATTTATTTTATTTAATCTTTATTTAACTAGGCAAGTCAGTTTAGAACAAATTCTTATTTACAATGACGGCCTACCCCGGCCAAACCCTAACCCGGGCGACGCTGTGCCAATTGTGAGCCGATCTATGGGACTCCCAATCACGTCCGTTTATGATACAGCCTGGAATCAAACCAGGGTCTGCAGTGACGCCTCTAGCACTGCCTATGACCATCCTTTTTATGAGAATAGGATGATTAAAAGTGGGTTAAAAAGTGCAAATTATCTTTGTTCTACCACATACCAGCAGCATACCACCCTGCATACCACTGCTGGCTTGCTTCTGAAGCTAAGCAGGGTTGGTCCTGGTCAGTCCCTGGATGGGAGACCAGATGCTGCTGGAAGTGGTGCTTGAGGGCCAGTAGGAGGCACTCTTTCCTCTGGTCTAAAAAATATCCCAATGCCCCAGGGCAGTTATTGGGGACACTGCCCTGTGTAGGGTGCCGTCTTTCGGATGGGACGTTAAACGGGTGTCCTGACTCTCTGAGGT
Organism: Salvelinus fontinalis; assembly: GCF_029448725.1. Classification (NCBI taxonomy): domain Eukaryota; kingdom Metazoa; phylum Chordata; class Actinopteri; order Salmoniformes; family Salmonidae; genus Salvelinus; species Salvelinus fontinalis. Next base: position 29,024,392 of record NC_074702.1, on the reverse strand, counting down.
CATTAAAGATCCCATGGCACTTATCGTAAGAGTAGGGGTGTTAACCCAGGTGTCCTGGCTAAATTCCCAATCTGGCCCTCAAACCATCATGGTCACCTAATAATCCCCAGTTTACAATTGGCTCATTCATCCCCCACCTCTCCCCTGTAACTATTCCCCAGGTCGTTGCTGCAAATGAGAACGTGTTCTCAGTCAACTTACCTGGTAAAATAACGGTAAAATAAAAATAAATAAATAAAACATATGCAAATTGAATACAGGATGTACGCTATTTATAAAAGCATGTTTTCTCTGTATGTTTCAGTAGGCTATTTGTTACTTTGAATGGCCTCCCATCTACAAATTAACCACCCTTTTCATTCTTTATCCACAGTACTTTGCTGCAATGAGGTCTTTTTAGCTACATCAATTATATTCCTTCTCCATAGAAAGTACACAGAGTATCACAGTCCATGCAGAAGGGTTAAGGTCAATGGTAGCCATAAGAGTAGCCTTCCTTTGATAGCTTCGGTTTAAACAGGACCTATAGAATAGCCACGCGTCCAGGGGCGGCTGACAGATGGGCAGTGGGAGTGGGGCTGTCACCGCTGCTATGCCACTGAGGCGCTATTGAAGACCTCCTTCCCCCAATGATGCAGATGAGGCTTGGTCAGGGGAGGCTCAGGGAGGTCAGTTGCTTATACTTGTACCACAGTTGCTTGTACCACTGGCCGTTGGGTTGGTGTCAAGGTGTACCAACACAGAAGCTCTGGCCTGGCCCAACTGTCTCAACATCGATCAGGGAGCGCGAGCAGGAAAAGGGAAGTGGTCCTTTGTCTAAACAGCTGCAGCAATGATCTCCCAACTCTGACCTCCGCAGTCCTCTCTAACCCCCGCAACCCCAACCCCCGACATTTTAGTCATACACGGTTGCCGTGGTTACAGTGACCTCTAACCCCCTCCCGGGCTCCTACATCTGTTATCAATTAAACGGACAGGGCCTTTTCCCTCCCTGCATCATATTTACCTACTAAAGGCGTCAGCATGCTTCAGTTCGGATGGCAACTAGCTGAAGTCGGCGTGGCGAACCGAACGCGTGTGATTGCACACTCCCTTGAAATACCTTCAAAGTCGCAATAGTACTGTTTGTCCATTTTGAGTCGCCGTAGCCAGTACACTTCCTCAAAATAGTCTGAATTAATCTAGGATAATGCAAGAAATCTGTCATTAATTTTGACGTTTTTGCAGAGGAGATCTTAGTCACGCAATTTTACATCTAACTAAGATGTTTGGTGCAGTATTTCTCAATAAAAAAAAATGTGCATGAAAACCAGTCGTCTCTCGTTGAATGACAACAAAGGCTTTACTGACGAACCCTTATTGTTGACCAATCACCGACGAAGGGGCGTAGACTTCGGCTACCGACTTCAGCTTGTCTCAAGAAAACATTTCGTATGGCCGAACAACCGAAAAAGCCCTTACCGAAGTCCAAAATGAACAAAAACATCACAAAATGTCATCATAATATATGCACAAACTTTTCCGAACTGTTTCAGCACGGAAGAATGTGGACACCTTAAGGTGGAATCAGAAAATAAATCAGACTATGGCCATATTTGAAGAAATATGGAGAGTCCAGATAACACTGTTGAAACGAGTGCCAGGGCCCTCTGTTTCTAATCCCATGCAAACACCGCCACCTAATAAAGAATATTGAATATGCCATTGATGAAAATCATTGACAAAAATTGTTTCGAATCTTAGACCTATGTACTGACTAATTTTCAATACATACTATAAAACAGTTGATCTTATTCTCCATTGAAAATGTTGGAGTTGGCCCCATATGAATCCTTTTATAAGGACCAGCATAGTCTTGGGAGAGTGAATCGTTCACCACAGGCCTCCCAGGACTCTTTGAGGCCGTAACAATCTCCATTCTCACCCTGACTACACTCTGGGCATAATCACAATTGACAGGAGGCCACATTGATACCCCTCTCTAACCCATCACAATATCCACAACGGACAAAGGACCCACAATGTTGGCCCTCTCACTTTTACTTTACTTTACGGTGAGAAAAAGCGAAGGGATTTGTGGATTTTAAAAGGAATGCATTATGCAAGTAGTGGGGTATGGAACCTTTTTCATGCAAAAGGGTTCTTCGGAACCTTCTCAATGGAAAAAAGGCTTCTAGACGGGTTCTTTATGGATAAAATGGTTCTACCAAGAACCATTAAGAGTTATTTTAAAGGGACAAGCCCAAATGACTCTTATTTTTGTAGATTGGTTATTATAACTAACATGAGTAATATTTCAACATCAAACACTTTTTTTTATAAATAAAAAAACACCTAGAATTAAATATTTCATATTTTACTAGTTCTAAACTGTAATGACAGGATAATTATAATTCAATCAACTGAAGTGATTCAGAAACATTCATGTTACCAGTTCAGGTTACCACCACAAAAACACATTTTGTGGAAGAGGTTTGGAAAAGGTTTTTCAAGAGAGAACCACTGGGTTTAAATCCACAAGGGACGTCCAGAATTAAACAGCTATTGATCCAGGTCACACGCCAAGCCTGCCTGTGTGACCCTAACCCCGGCCAGGGGTGGGGGTCAAGGAAAAAAGAAGAAGAGGACAGAACAGGATAAAACGGAAACACCATTTTGCATCATATCCAAAATGGATGCACTATTGCAGATGTGAGATCCAACCACAATAAAGAAAATACGTTGTCCCACCATCTTTTGAGTATGTTAGACCCCTACTATGAGATGAATAAGTGCATTGCTGCTTATCTGATAAGGCATTTTCTGTCCATTTTCGTTTTGTGAACCACCTCTTTTTCACCTGACATCCGTGTTATATAGCTTTTTTGAATATTTGCAGGAATTACTTTCTGTTTCAGTGTATTAGTGTATACCTTGTACCCATTCGATGTACAGAGTGTGCATACAAGGCAGGCACTCACCTATCTCCTTTGGAGTGTCGTTTCTGGACGCTCTTGCCTTTGGGTCTCTTCTCGCTGCCCACACAGTGTGTGCCCTCTGGCCCAGTGACTCTCTGGGACTCCAGGCCTTTGGCTGACTTCTTAAAGGTGAACTCGACCGCCTCCCCCTCCTTCAAGCTGCGGAAGCCCTCCATGTGCAGCTTACTCTGGAGGGGAGAGAAAGACAGTAGAAGGAAACATCAGAACACTATTAGAAGTTTCACATTCATTCCTGTGCCCCTTTCCAAATTCATCTCAGAGTAGGAGTGCTGATCTAGGATCAGCTCCCGCTCTCCATATAATTCTAGTCATTATGATCTAAAAGGAAAAACGTATCCTTTAATAGCACTCCTAATTTGAGACTCTTGTGAATATGGCCCTGTAACCTTTCAGAGGTCATATCAAACATCACATTTTGAACATAGAGAGTGACTTTCCAAGGGGCATTTCAAACATATCTTGGAGGATTATTTAGTCGTTACGCATCCTTACGAACAAATCTTAAGTCTCGCTGCATGATATGCTACAAATCAATGACGACGCAATCACAAAAACCTTGCAGCATCAGCTAACAAATCAACCAAGGGAGACGCTGAGGAGTGACCCTCTATGAACACTATGCTATCTTCAAACTTTTCTAACAGATAGGCGCTATCTGGCATCTGTCCTAAGTCTCCTGACTGTTGATCATTCTGTCTAACCTCATAAATAAACAACAACTACAAAGCCTCTTATTGTCAGATGGACTATTTGTCCTCCCCTCCCTAGTCTGCATTGGTCTGTTGCCCAACACTGGCCACAGTGGCCTGTGAGTCTCTTGTGTTTGAGTGGTAAACCTGATGTGATAACCTTCACCCATCCCCCTCTGCCAAATGACCGGCATTCCGCACTACAATGTCCCCTACCCCCCAACCTCTCTTCCCAACTACATCACAAAGAACCACTAACACACTAACCACCACTGCAGGATTCTTGCTGGGAGGGATAGGGTTGGGGGTGGGGTAGGGGGGGGGTTCAGGGAAACATTCCTTGGATGGTTGTTTGGCAGAGAGACACGCAGATAAGATGAGAATTAACACATCGTCACTCCAAATGATAGGTACCTGCATGCTTAGAGTTAATAATCGATTGATTGTTTTACTCAAATGTGATACATTTAGCATGGAATCAATATAAACTCAAAGCCTGAAAGCATTCAACAGCTCAAGAGTATGGACACAATCAACACCATGATCCTTAGATTAACGCTAAAGACTATGCTAACCTCAAACCAGGTTTGTGTTCGTAAGGGCACACAACAGAAAACGTTTGAAACGTTATGAAGCGCGAAACTAAAATAGTCCCATCCTGTTTTATTGGTGCCAAATTAATACGACCCAGTACTTTAAGCTACAGTATCCTACAGACCCTTTTTTCGGATCCCATTCTGCTGCCTTCACCTCAGTTGACCCAGGTAGCGCTGTTCAGCAGAGAGAAGTTCAGCCATGAGATGCCTTGGAGGAGGGGAAAATGAGGGAGGGAGGGATGAAGAAATGGGGGGAGGAAAGGGGAGGCTATGAAAAAGGGGAATGGGCTGTGCATTAAGGGGTAATGCCAGGGGCAGCTTGGGTAAAACAAGAACCCTCCAAAAGAGCTTTTGGATTGGTGGTTTGGTATATCTGCAACCAGGCAGCAGATATCATTAATTTTGATATGATTAGCAATGAAACCTGGTGTTTCCTATCAGAAGTTTCAACTAACCTTTGGGAATTTCACCATTAGAGGGTGATCAATATTTAGCTGCGAACAGAATTCCACAATTGTAGAGCCAAAAACCCAATTATTTCTCTCATGCTCAGGTCAGTGTCAGGACAAGACTGATGGCTATGCCACCTCATTTAGGTATTTCCTAGGCACCAAGTGCCATTTGTCTGATTTCATGGACCCATTTTAGGAGAGGAAAGACATCAGCCATGCTCACCACAGAGGATTTCCTCTCCAGAACTGTCAATGGCTACCATTGTCAGGCTGGGACGATCTTATATTATTTGAGGCAATCTTAAGGATATTTGTAAAAGACTAGGGGGTGGAGTCCCAGAGCCAGATTGAGCCTTGTCCTTGACTAAAAAGCAAGCTCAATCAATTGAAAATGCATTTTAGTCCAGGACTAAGAATAATCTGTGAATGGGAAACTGCCACTATCTGATTTATCCTTCTTTGACAGCCTTCTCTGCATATTGCTTCAAATATCAACAACAACGTGTGTGTAACTGTGCAGTTGCTTTGAGGGGAAGGTTTAAACAGTTACAAGTAGGCTAGCTTGAAAATAAAAGCATCACAAAATTTGGTGCCATAGATCGTATTTTAACCAGGACACTAATTCAAATACAAGCCACATGGCCTACAAAGAACTGCATCTATTGTGTCATGAAAACTAGAAATGCAATAGCATCTGTAAGGAGGAAAATGACAGTAGAGTGAACCGTTCCTTCATACTTTAATGGTCACTGATGAGCATCTGCTGTGAAGTTACAAGCAGATCTGGGACACACGATGGGTCATCCATAACTCCATTTGGGTGACAGAAGTGGACCCTTGAAAAGCTGCTCCATTGTGCATTGGCCCCAGTGACTGTTAACCCACTTCCCCTTACACGTGTGACCTCCCCTGCTCCACAGGAGTGGGTAGGTTCATCCATACATACCCCCAACACAGAGAACATACCATGTGGAAAGAGGAAGGAGACTCCTAGTATGGCCTTAAACCCTACCAACCTGGTGAAGTGCATTGGAGGGCGATATGAAGCTCTACTGTAGGCTATGTCCATACTAGCTTGAATAAAACAGAGTGGGGTAGATGAATGAAGACATACGATGAGAGAGAGAAAGAGGACAATGGGAAGGGATTGCTGCTAGGACAAAGAGGGGCTGAGGGGCTCGGTCACGGCCGAGAGGAGCATGCTTCATTGGGATTCGTGGTCCTATTGTTCACCTGCACACAAAGGCCAGCAGGCCCCGGGAGTTCATGTTCTCTACCTGACACGCAGCGACTCATTTCAGGGCCAAAGCCCCATTGCCATAATACACCGTAGCCATAACTCCCATCCATCCATCATGGATGAACACTGAACACACATGATCTCGCCTTCCTAACAATGGCTAGCAGGGTTGCGGTCACTACCATTTAAATTCAAGAAGTAAACTGTAATTCCAATTCTGAATTTTTCAAGGATTGAGTTTGCTTCCTGAATTCAAATGAAATGTAATTGACCTGAACCCTGATGGCTAGGGGAAGAAATCAGCGGAGAAGTCACTACTTAAGATGTCAAAGGACAGGGTTCAGGAGGACATTGTCCCAGTTACATCGTTAACAGATATTGTTCACTTATTCAAACATATGCTTTAAAAGGCTTGGAATCTAGAGTGGCAGCACTAGAAGAGAGATATAAGTATAAGTATTTAGTCATACAAATTACTTATTGAGAAATAGATTTATATTTAAGGAAGGTTTTCAGGAGCAACGCATTCATTTGGAGCGTGATTGTAGTCCTGGCCATTTCAACAGATTAAAAATTCAAATAGTTGAAATAAATGGTCTAAAAGGCAGTGGTTCTGAAAAGGAGGAAAGAGTTATAATTACATATAATGGCTCAGATACACCAATACTGTTGGAGTGCTTCACACTTCTGAACGTAATTTGCGACGCGAGCGTGTACTGATTTTTGTGGAATCGGATTTAAAATGTTGTCAGTCAGAGGTCTACAGCTGGTGGTTATTCACATACATATTCAGACCGTTTTCTATGAGACTCGAAATTGAGCTCAGGTGCATCCTGTTTCCATTAATCATCCCTGAGATGTTTCTACAACTTGATTGGAGTCCACCTGTGGTAAATTCAATTGACTGGACATTATTGGGAAAGGCACATACCTGTCTATTTTTTTTATTTTATTTTACCTTTATTTAACTAGGCAAGTCAGTTAAGAACAAATTCTTATTTTCAATGAAGGCCTAGGTGGGTTAACTGCCTTGTTCAGGGGCAGAACAACAGATTTCTCCCTTGTCAGCTCTGGGATTCGATCTTGCAACCTTTTGGTTACTAGGGCTCTAACCACTAGGCTACCTGCCACCCCACTAAATAAGGTCCCACAGTTGACAGTGCATGTTAGAGCAAATACCAAGCCATTCGGTCGAAGGAATAGTCCGTAGAGCTCCGAGAGAGGATTGTGTCGAGGCACAGATCTGGGGAAGGGTACCAAAAATGTCTGCAGCATTGAAAGTCCCCAAGAACACATTGGCCTCCGTCATTCTTAAATGGAAGAAGTTTGGAACCACCAAGACTCTTTCTAGAGCTGGCCGCCCGGCCAAACTGAGCAATTGGGGGAGAAGAGTCTTGGTCGGGGAGGTGACCAAGAACCCGGTGGTCCCTCTGACAGAGCTCAACAGTTCCTCTGTGGAGATTGGAGAATTTTCCAGAAGGACAACCATCTCTGCAGCACTCCACCAATCAGGCCTTTATGGTAGAGTGGCCAGAGGGAAGCCACTCCTCAATAAAAGGCACATAATAGCCCACTTGGGAGCTGGCCAAAAGGCACCTCAAGACTCTCAGACCATCAAAAATATGATTCTCTGGTCTGATAAAACCAAGCCTGAATGCCAAGAGTCACGTCTGGAGGAAACCTAGCACCATCCCTACGGTGAAGCATGGTGGTGGCAGCGTCATGCTGTGGGGATGTTTTTCAGCTGCAGGGAGTGGGAGACTAGTCAGGATTGAGGGAAAGATGAACGGAGCAAGGTACAGAGAGATCTTTGATGAAAACCTTCTCCAAAGCACTCAGGACCTCAGAGTGGGGCAACGGTTAACCTTCCAACAGGACAGCGACCCTAAGCACACAGCCAAGACAACGCATGGGTGGCTTTGGGACACGTCTCTGAATGTCCTTGAGTGGCCCAGCCAGAGCCCGGATCTGAACCCGAATGAAAATCTCAGAAGAGACCTGAAAATAGCTGTGCAGCGATGCTCCCCATCCAACCTGACAGAGCTTTAGAGGATCTGCAGAGAAGAATTTGAGAAACTAGCCAAATACAGGTGTGCCAAGCTTGTAACGTCACACCCAAGAAGACTCAAGGCTGTAATCGCTCCGAAAGGTGCTTCAACAAAATACTGAGTAAAGGGTCTGAATACTTATGCAAATGTTATATTTCAGTTTATTATTTGCAATACATTTTCAAAATTTTCTTAAAAGCTGTTTTGCTTTGTCATTATGGGGTATTGTGTGCAGATTGATGGGGGGGGGGGGGGGGGGGGGGGCAATTTAATCAATTTTAGAATAAGGCTGTAACGTAACAAAATGTGGAAAATGTCAAGGGGTCTGAATACTTTCCGAATGCACTGTAGAACCACAGTATGTAGAGAACGGCGCAAACGGACCTCCTTCGGCTCCGTTTGGGTAGACTGTGTAGACCCCTTTAAGGAACATTTATTCCTGGCTATCTTAACACATCAAATAAACACTTGCCTAGTTAAATAAAGGTTAAATAAAATAAATAACAGATTAGTTAAAAAAGCTTATTTCTCTCAAATTTTGTTCACAAAATTGCTTAAATCCCTGTTAGTGAGCATTTCTCCTTTTGCCAAAATAATCCAGGAATCTGAAGTGAATGAGCAGCTAAAGTGGACTTCTCTCAATGAGATGCTAAGGCCTTTATCTTCTCAGCTAGTAGTGGAAGGGTCTCACTCACATGGAAACTAGGAGGGGAAAGGGTGCCTCCCCTTCACTATTGGTCAGGATGGATAGTTTCCCAATTCACTCATGGGACCTGGACACCATGAGGATGAAAAGACACGGGTCGTGTTCGAGAGCTTCAAATTTGTGATGCGTAGTGGGTCAATTGCATCTGACTGATCTACAAATAATGAGTATTTATCATTGATGCAAAGTGATTTGTTGATTAGTCAGTTGGCAATTTCCTGCAATGTCGAACAAGCCCATTGCCTCATAGGTAGGCCTGTGGTCTTCACTTGGAATAAATTACCATGCAATGAACGTTCAAGTGTCAAGACAAAAACACAGTTAAAAGGAAAAATCAGTGTTTTGGATGGCTCCTCACCTTAAAACTAGCCTATTTGCCAAAAGAAATAGTAAAAACACATCAAACTTCAGATAACTTCAGCCATCACTAGCAAAACATCAACGTAAGTGAATGAGGCATGCATTACCTGTGTACAAAAGTGACCAAGTCACTTTTAAAGCTGCACTATGCAGAAATTGCGCCGCCAATTGCTGATTGCTAAAATTCGAATAGTTCGCCTAATTTCAGTTTATGTGACAAAACAAACACGTACAGTGCATTCGGAAAGTATTCAGACCACTTGACTTTTTCCACATTTTGTTACGTTACAACCTTATTCTAAAATGGACTAGATCCTTCTCTCCCTCATCAATCTACACACAATACCCCATTTAGATATTCTTGCAAATTTATTGAAAATAAAAACTGAAATATCACATTTACATAAGTATTCAGACCCTTTACTCAGTACTTTGTTGAAGCACCTTTGGCAGCGATTACAGCCTTGAGTCTTCTTGGGTATGACGCTTTAAGCTTGGCACACGCTTTAAGCTTGGCACACCTGTATTTGGGGAGTTTCTCCCATTCTTCTCTGCAGATCCTCTCAAGCTCTGTCAGGTTGGATGGGGAGCGTCGCTGCACAGATATTTTCAGGTCTCTGCAGAGATTTTTGATCAGGTTCAAGTCCAGGCTCTGGATGGGCCACTCAAGGACATTCAGAAGCTTGTCCCGAAGGCAAATCCTGCATTGTCTTGGCTCTGTGCTTAGGGTCGTTGTCCTGTTGGAAGGTGAACCTTCGCCCCCAGCCTGAAGTCCTGAGAGCTCAGGAGCAGGTTTTCATCTTTCCCTCGATCCCGTCTCCCAGTCCCTGCGGCTAAAACACATCCCCAAAGCATGATGCTGCCAGCCATTCTTCACCGTAGGGATTGTGCCAGGTTTCCTCCAGATGTGACACTTGGCATTCAGGCCAAAGAGTTCAATCTTTCATCAGACCACAGAATCTTGTTTCTCCTGGTCTGAGAGTCCTTTAGGTGCCTTCTGGCAAACTCCAAGCAGGCTGTTATGTGCCTTTTACTGAGGAGTGGCTTCAGTCTGGCCACTCTACCATATAGGCCTGATTGGTGGAATGCTGCAGAGATGGTTGTCCTTCTGGAAGGTTCTCCCATCTGCACAGAGGAACTCTGGAGTTCTGTCAGAGTGACCCTCTGGTTCTTGGTCATCTCCCTGACCAAGGCCCTTTTCCCTTGATTGCTCAGTTTAGCCGGGCGGCCAGCTCTAGGAAGAGTCTTGGCGGTTCCAAACTTCTTCCATTTAAGAATGATGAAGGCCACTGTATTCTTGGGGACCTTCAACGCTGCAGACATTTTTTGTTACCCTTCACCGGATCTGTGTCTCAACACAATCCTGTCTCGGAGCTCTACGTACAATTCCTTTAACCTCATGGCTTGGTTTTTGCTCTGACATGCACTGTCAACTGTGGGACCTTATACTGCATAGACAGGTGTGTGCCTTTCCAAATCATGTCCAATCAATTGAATTTACCACAGGTGGACTCCAATCAAGTTGTAGAAACATCTCAAGGATGATCAATGGAAACAGGATGCAACTGAGCTCAATTTCAAGCCTCAAAGCAAAGGGTCTGAATACTTATGTAAATATAGTATTTCTGTTTTTGTTTTATTAATCTTTTAATACATTTGCACAAATAAAAAAACAAAAACATTAATACATTTGCAAAACAAATGCGAATTTTTTTTTTTAGAAATTAGCAAACATTTCTAAAAACCTGTTTTTGCTTTGTCATTATTGGGTATTGTGTGTAGATTGATTAGGAAATGTGTTTATTTAATCCATTTTAGAATAAGGCTGTCACGTAACAAAATGTGGAAAAAGTCAAGTGGTGTGAATATTTACCGAGTGCACTGTATAGTGTAGAGAATTATTGTACCATCTAAACCGCTGTGAAATGTATTTTCCATAACCCAAAATATTGTATTTTCAGCTGTTTGAAGCTGAAAGTAAACAATGCAAAAACAAAACGTAAGAATGGGAAGCATAGAAATTGCGCACATAGAACTGATCTACCACTTCTTAGACTTGCTTTTAATGAGAATGACAGATCTTTAACTCACATTTCTATGTGAATTTGGTCAGGTTAAACCCACTAGGGAGCCGGGCCCACCCAATCAGATCGAGCAAATATCTCTACTTGGCAGTGTTCCAAACTGACATCATTTGTATTTTTACCTATACATGCAAACACCATCAGATATAATTCATAGCAAGCAATGCACGAGAATGACATACAGATGAACTGGAATGACATTCACTACCATAGGATTGGTGGACAAAAATAACAAACTGAAAGCCACATACCCAATAAGCCACAAGTATGAATGCAATGAGGCATATGCCACTGTGCTTCTATTGCTATATGCACTATGCCACTGCCTTCTTCGTTTGTTCATTTAGCAAACAAGACAGCTTATAATACAGTGCCTTTATCAGCCAATAGGATCCCGAGTGGCGCAGCGGTCTAAGGCACTGCATCTCAGTGCTAGAGGCGTCACTGTGGGGGGAATGGCCACATGCAGGAACGGCCCGAATCGCTGGCTGCAGTTACACACTATTGGAAATTGTTTACACCCTTGATAAAGATGAACAATAATGACTGTATAAAATAAATCATTCAAATACTGAAATAAAGGTAGGGGTCAAAATGACTCTTGAATGAATTGTGAATAATGATGAGTGAGCAAGTTACAGAGGGTCAAAGATCATAACCCCAAGACATGATAACCTCTCACTATTACCAATAACAGGGGAGGTTAGAATGTCTTGGGGGTATGATCTTTGATCCTCTGAAACACAACCAAAATGAACTGCAAATGCATCCAACAAGTTTGTAAAGTCACAAGCTTGATGTAGTTATTGAGTGCTAGAGACATGGGACCATATATTAATATTTTGACTACATTATTTATGTGAAATGTTAAACTAAACTTTTATTTAACTAGGCAAGTCAAATTCTTATTTACAATGAAGGCCTACACCTGCCAAACCCAGACGACGCTGGGCCAATTGTGAGCAGCCCTATGGTACTCCCAATCATGGCTGGTTGTGATACAGCCTGGATTTGAACCAGGGTGTCTGTAGTGATGCCTCTAGCACTGAGATGCAGTTCCTTAAACCACTGGGCCACTCAGCTTCGTTCTTTCCTTGTTTTTCCTCAGCATTCTTAGCTAGAAAACGGGGAGAAATCGTTGCAAAACTGATCGATATGTTACGATTTGATTTATCAAATCACCCAAACCAATTTGATCAATAACCAATAATATGTATTTCTCTGAGCAATTGTATTAGTATAAAATAATATAATTGATATTTTCTTTATTGCATACAATATAGCCTAGTATTTGAATGATTTATTTTATTCAGCCATTATTGCTCATCTTTATCAAGGATGTCCATGATTTTGGACCCCACTGTACATGACCACGAGGTCACATGGTAAGCCAGCAACGCGTGTTCGTTTGAGATAGAAAACTGCCTGAATATGTTATTCTGTGTCAATGTATAGTGGGCCTCCATTCACCACATATTTGGTTTGAGAATTAGACGGTAAGGCAGTTCGTTTTAAAACCAAGGCGCCCCTCTTACCTGATGGACGAACACATCGACCGGAGACTCGAGCGGGACCCCCTCTCGGTTGTTCATGGACAAGAACCCAAAGCCCATGCGCACGTTGAACCATTTACATACGCCGACACCGTGGAAAGATTCCGAGTCCTCCTCAGTACTTGGTCCTTCATCCTCTTCGGTCTTGCAGACTCCTGTAATTTAGAACAATATGTTAAACAATGTTCGTTTTACTATTTACCAGAACACTAAGAAAGGAGTGTACGCGTAAAATTGCCATTCAGCTTTGTTCTGTCCTTGTTTTTCCTCACGCATTCATAACCATTAGGTAGAAAACGAGGAGAAATCGTTGCAAAACCGATCGATATGTTACGATTTGATCAATTACCAATCATATCCATAGGTCTAAATATAGACCTATCTACAAATCATTTCAATACATAAACAACAATATTGTAAGTGTCCGTAATAACAATAAACTAGAATTCTATCTATGGATAGAATTATTTGTTATTCTCCCATCTTATATTTCAATCTTTCACACGTAGGACCTATATATTTCACACTCATGGTGAGTATATATTAAGTGTACTAGTATGTGAGGAAACAACACAGGCCGACACGAAACGAACGACGAAACCTTGTATATCTCTAAATGGCTGGCCAACGTTGAACTGAATTATATGTGCCTCTTGTTAGCTGCGTTTGTGCGACAGAAAAAAGTTACGTCGTGAAAATAAAACCAATTCATTTGCATTTACAAGACTACATTTGAAAATTCGTGTACAAAAATTACATTTACATTTATAAAGTGCCTACTTTGTCAACAACACGATAACTTAAGTCGGGTTAACCTATTGCGAACAAAATAAAGCATGTTTTGGTATTGACTAGACAATTTAAAAAGGAAAATAGTTCCATACTGTACACAATTTTAAATTGTGGTATTCATTCTGTATCTCTTTAGAGACAGAGCCTACAATAAACACAATATATCGTCAGATTTTTACTCAACCTGTGAATTCCTGGTTAGAAACAGAACCCATCTTGCCAATTCACGCCTTGAGTAAAAAGAAGCACCCAAGTTAATGTAGGATATCCTTTTCCCCTTCCGAGCAGCGTAATGCCCACGGTTTCCCACTTTCATGCCAAATGCGCTGAAAAGCAAAAGCTTAACTTCGGTGGGAAAGTGGGAGGGCGAAATAAACAAAAGGGGTCTGGCAACTTATCGCCCCAAACAATGAGGGGTGGGAGTCACAAGGAAGAATTTGTAGAAGAATTACCCAAGATCTAAAAGACAATGCAAGGTAACCCAGCCCCCTAAACCTCTTCATCTATGGCCAACAGAGACTCCTTGGCTCTTTAGCGTCAAACCAAATAACCAATCAAAGTGTTTTAGTCCAAATCGTTGGCCTACCTTCTGCCATGTTCGGTCCCGCTTGTCTTTAGTGTATATCAGTCCCTGTCCCCCCTGTGTTTTTGCCTGGACGTTTCGGGTCCCGCTCACGTCTTTATTCCTCCCCTGGTCAGGATTCACTCTTGGTCAATATAGAAAGGACCAGGGAGCATCTTCTTCCTACCACCAACCAACCCCAACCCTCTCCGTCATGTCCACGTGATTCCCAATTAGCCTACATGATTAATTGCACGTTCTTGATGTTGGAGGGGCCCCACATATGTCGAGTGACCAATCACAATTCAGAGAGACCACCGCACAGTTGCTTATGCAGAGAGACCACCGCACACCACACCACTGCTTATCACGGCGCTAGCTTTGAGCCCCCACCCCCTTCATCTCTCTCTGTCCTGAGTGCGTATTTAGTGGCCATCGACCCCACACAGCCTAATAAAATACAACGCAAATGGTCAGAGGCAACTGCAAACCCAGCAGACAACATTACACCCGAACATGGTCCATATATGGGAGATGTTGAATTTGAAATGTATAAATCAAATGTGTGCGTAATTTATGTTTAATAAATATCCCTTAAATAATAGAGGATATAATAGGCTATTGAAAACAACTCCATGTTATAACTAGGTCTACTTTTATTTCGAAATTGGGTGACGAGATTAAGTGTAACGTGATTGGGTTAATGTTAAATACTCGATGTGTTCCATCGCAATCAGTCATTTTGCTGCTGTCGCAATGTTGCTGACGGATGCAAAAAGTTGGTTTGGAGAGGTAAGTAAACCAGTTGTGGTTCATTTGAGGTGACGCGTGGGAGGGGGATGGGACTGGATGGCCACTTTGGCCACGAAGAGGTTTGGATCGGTCATCATCAAACCACTGCATTTTGATGTAGCCAGTGGATTTTGACTCAATTAATAGCCAAATCTTCAGCAGGAAGTCCGAAGAATAGCCTAAAGAAATAAAACCGCAACGACTCAAACGAAACAATTGTCTTTAGCGTACACCTCTTCTGGAATTGTGGCACGAAAAGACAGGCCTATCTGGTCAAACGAATTCCCAGATCGATGATGACTGATCACATAATGTTAAGTTGTTGTTGACTGTTATCCTTGTAGAATGATTAATGAAGCAAAAATAAAACAAATAACTTCTCCTATTTAATGCTCTCATTGACCTTTCTCTGAGGTGGTATAAGCCTAGTAGTTATATAATAATACATTTGATGGTTAAAATATAGTAAAACAAATATAATAATACAATATAATTATTTGTATTATTATTGTATTTATTATATATCTGCACAGTATTTAATTAATATACCAATGATATTAACGAACATGTCATAAGACTTTATTATAATGACTAAGTTATGCTGTTAAGATAAGCCCTGCAGTGTTAATTAGCTAACTTTTTTACAATCCTGTCAAACATAATAATGACAGGGAAACGTGTTTCAGGAAGAGATAAACCATTTAGCTTCCACATTTGGTTGTGTTAGATATCCTTATCACCACGACACTCTGTGGGTATTTGAAACAACGTGTTCGAAAAGATAACCAAGACAAGTGATTTAAACGAAGGAGAGAGGTTGAGGTTGACAGAATTCAATAAACTTTGTAATTATATTCTTGATTACTGGACCTAAGAGAGTTTTTTCTTATGTAGGCCAATGGTTTGTGTATTCCCTTACCGAAAGACTGGAATTAGGAACCAAAACCAATGCGTGGATGACACAGACAGGGGCGCCATACTAATAAAACTAACGGTTTCTTTTTCTTTTCTTGTTTTTGGCAAAAAGTAAATATCCAGAGAGCCTCTTAGAGATGGATGGGAGTCTCTCCTGTCTGAGGCAACACTGATTGCTATGCAAATGAGGGTTGCACCTCAATTTAGCAAGGAAGACAGCCGCTAGAGGAAAAGGAAGAGATTCCACGATGAGACCTCTCAAGAGGAGACAGCTCAGGACAGTGCAGCTACGGTGTTTCGAAACACCGTGTTTTTTACTGCTATGGACAACATCCTATTGCAGTGGTGTGGACACTAAGTTCCACACCACTGCAAAAATTGTAGGATCATTTTCTGCTGTTTTGAAAGTTGGGCAGATTAGTGAGGATAAAGTCCCTTCTGTGTGCCAACCACCGATCATGAACTATTCCAGAGATCTTACACCTGAGTTTCAAAATGAAGTAAGACACCTGAACACTGTATATGCTGCTACTTCCCCCCTAACTTGTCCCATCTTGGTCTCCTGAATGCAATTTGTAAGATGCAGCTGCAAAGCATTTTTGGAGAATTGTGCATTGCTTTACGTATATTTTACACACTGTCTGTGACTGTTGCTGGTGGTGAGAGAGCTTTCAGTAAGCTAAAACTTATTAAAAAATATTTGAGGTCGACTATGTCCCATGGCAGGCTTTGCAGTCTTGCCATTGAAAGTCAGTTAGCTAGAAAGCTGGACTTCAAAGACTTGATCAGTGACTTTGCTAGCAAGAAGGTTCGGCGCTGGGCTCTTGGTGAGTAAGGCTGAGCAAGGGCCAGTGATAACTGTTAAATAACATGGCTATGGATATTGGATCACTACACACATGATGCCCACAGACTGAGAACAAGATATATCTCAAAGTAATGGCTGGATTAAAATAAAATGTGTTGTGCACAATCAAGACCCCAAGTGGAAGAAACCTATTGATTTGGTGACCTCTTGACCTTTCCTCTAGCGCCACCATCAGGCCTTATCATTTCCATTTTGTTTTCCATTTTCAATTTCCACTTTTACAGCTGCTTATTTTCTAGTTGGTTTGTATACTTGATTGAAAAATCTGCTGCTGATTTTATTATTTTGTTTGTTATATAATTATATAGATGATAATGTTACTTTATTTTAATTCAAGAAGTTAATGTATATTTAAGTTATATTTATTTTAAGTTATTCATTAATGTTAAGAGAATTTTCGATTAAAATTACCTTTAGAATGTAAAAGATGGCCTTTAGCACATTTCTTATAGAGGGTATCAGTCTTGCATCAAATAGTGAATACCACTGTATGCAGAATGCTGCATGCATGTCTGCACAGTGTTATATTTTCACAGCTCACTGTCAGTTAATATCGTACAGTAAATATTGGGCTACAAGAGAGTTGCAAGCCTGCAAAGGTAGAGTTATTTAAAGCTTTGAATGGGTCGATTGGGTTCTGGAGGTGTGTGGTTACAGAAACCGCGCAGGGTTGGTGTGGCCTGTGGTGGTGGGGCCCAATGTGATATCTTTTCATGGGGCCCAAAATCTCTGGCGGCGCCCCCGGATACAGAGAACGCCATCAATCGGTTATCTTCATTGGTTAATAGCCCATGAGCCATATATGGATGCTTCTGTTCATAACTTTAATTCTAGTTGGCAGTAGGTCCTATGTCATCCATATAAACTGAGTTGTCTTGTTTATTGTACAACCTGCTGTTTCTTGTTCGAAATAATTGTATAGCTTGATT
This sequence comes from Salvelinus fontinalis, assembly GCF_029448725.1. Classification (NCBI taxonomy): domain Eukaryota; kingdom Metazoa; phylum Chordata; class Actinopteri; order Salmoniformes; family Salmonidae; genus Salvelinus; species Salvelinus fontinalis. Next base: position 29,006,828 of record NC_074702.1, on the reverse strand, counting down.
AGGTTGCGTCATACACTTACGAATTGATTAATAAAATGTAGTTGAAGAGAACAATGGCAATTGCTTCCAGTGGGAGTAAGGGGACACCGTCATTTCTGCAAAGTTTTAATTCTAAAAACAAAACACGAAAAAAATGCATTTTAAGCTATAGGCTACAAAGTGCTTATGTTAAATCTCTACTGTAAACAAACGGCTGTATAAGGTTCCACACATCAGTAAGCGTTCATAAATAGCACAGTTGCACATAAGCTCCACACATTGAACTGGTTCACAACCTGTTGCTCAACTAAAGCTGCGTTTACACAGGCAGACCAATTCTGATCTTTTGCCTAATCATTTGCAAAAAATCTGATCTGATAGGCCAAAATACTATTAGTTGAAAAAGGTCAGAATTGGGCTGCCTGTGTAATGCAGCCTAAAACTACTAGGGGAATGCAGACAACTGCCAATGGTGTTGTCAATTACAGTGGAAACCTCAACGCCATCTGCAAAAATAATGATTTACTATTTCGAACCAAGGATAAGACATTCCGTCATTTACCAATATGGTCAAACATAATATGCACCGCCCCCCAAAAAATGATGACCATCATTTATAGGCATATACGACAGTGTTTCATCAAATGCTTTTGCTATCCCTTATGGATAAAAAAAAATACACATGGACAAAAGCATGTGGACAGTCAAGTCAGGGGTCAGGGCTCTGTGCAGGCCAGTCAAGTTCTTCCACACCGATCTTGACAAACCATTTCTGTGTGGACCTCGCTTTGTGCACGGGACATTGTCATGCTGAAACAGGAAAGGCCCTTCCCCAAACTGTTGCCGCAAAGTTAGAAGCACAGAATCGTCTAGAATGTCATTGTATGTTGTAGCGTTAAGATTTCCCTTCACTGGAACTAAGGGGCCCGAACCATGAAAAACATAACATTATTCATCCTCCACCAATCTTTACAGTTGGCACGATGCAGTGGGGCAGGTAGCGTTCTCCTGGCATCTGCCAAACCCAGATTTGGCAGTTGGACTGCCAGATGGTGAAGTGTGATTCATCACTCCAGAGTCCAATGGTAGTGAACTTTACAACACTCCAGCCAATGCTTGGCATTGCACATGGTGATCTTAGGCTTGTGTGTGGCTGCTCGGCCATGGAAAACCGTTGTGAAGGTCCTGACAAACAGTTGCTTTACAGAGGCAGTTTGGAACTCGATAGCCACACCTGTCAGCAACAAGTGTGGCTGAAATATCAGAATCCACTATTTAAAAGGGTCTCCACATACTTTTGGCCATGTAGTGTATATATAAATATACATGTAGCGTATATATAAATAGGACACAAAGGCATTATTCCTACATCTACATCAAGAGTAAGAAGACATAGTTGCATTATTGTGTATTTTATATATCAACTGAAGTTGAAAAGGTACTATCCTGATTTCAGTCTTAACCATGCCCTTCCCACCAAATACACATATACAGGTTTCTAGCACATTCACATAGATTGATGAGAAAACCTGAACAAATAGGCTACAACGATATGCAGAACCATCAAGGAACACCCTGGTGTAGGCTACTGACAAAGCCAAACTTTTATTTGTTTATTTATTTATCCAGGTAGGCCAGTTGAGAACAAGTTCTCATTTACAACTGCGACCTGGCCAAGATAAAGCAAAGCAGTGCGACACAAACAACAACACAGAGTTACACATGGGATAAACAAACGTACAGTCAATAACACAATAGAACAATCTATATACAGTGTGTGCAAATGTAGTAAGATTAGGGAGGTAAGGCAATAAATAGGCCATACTGGCGAAATAATTACAATATAGCATTAACAGTGGAGTGATAGATGTGCAGATGATGATGTGCAAGTAGAGATACTGGGGTGCAAAAGAGCAAAAATAGATAACAATATAGGGATGAGGTAGTTGGGTGGACTATTTACAGATGGGCTGTGTACAGGTGCAGTGATCGGTAAACTGCTCTGACAGCTGATGCTTAAAGTTAGTGAGGGAGATAAAAGTCTCCAGCTTTAGTGATTTTTGCAATTCATACAGTCATTGGCAGCAGAGAACTCGAAGGAAAGGCGGCCAAATAAGGAGTTGGCTTTGGGGATGACCAAGGAAATATACCTGCTAGAGCGCGTGCTACGGGTGGGTGTTGCTATGGTGACCAGTGAGCTGAGATAAGGCGGGGCTTTACCTAGCAAAGACTTATAGATGACCTGGGGCCAGTGGTTTCTGCACGAAATATGAAGCGAGGGCCAGCCAACGAGAGCATATGGGTTGCAGTTCATGGTAGTAATATGGGGCTTTGGTGACAAAACGGATGGCACTGTGATAGACTACATCCAATTTGCTGAGTAGAGTGTTGGAGGTTATTTTGTAAATGACATCGCCGAAGTCAAGGATCGGTAGGATAGTCCGTTTTCCGATGTTTATCAGCATGAGTGAAGGAGACGTTGTTACGAAATAGGAAGCCAACTCTAGATTTAATTTTGGATTGGAGATGCTTAATATGAGTCTGGAAGGAGAGTTTACAGTTGAACCAGATGCCTAGGTATTTGTAGTTGTGAACGTACACATACACAGGCCTACCAAGACATAGTTAAAAAGAGGAAAAGATCCATTCACAATTCTCCCATTAAAATGCCCCGGTATAAAGGAGAGTGAAGATTTCGTCCTTGAGTTGTTTTAGAATTTTTAGAGTTGAGCATACCATGCTGGATGTTCATGCTAATGACGCACAGTGAGCCAAATAGAATCTACCACTAGAGGCCAGTGTAGTTCTTCCACAATACAGATAAGGTTTGCCATGTGGAATTGTTGAGATAATATGCTAATGACCACACAATACACGTTGGTTATACAGTAGGCCGCCCCCTACCATTAAAACGAAAACAGTGTGCAGGTTTGACTTTCCAAAATGATCAGATGCACTTTGAAGGAATACCCTACTATGATGCTTGATGAGATTCATTCGGGGAGGATGGAGACTGAAAGAATGCCATGCACTCAGTAATCAGAGTCATACCCCTTTGCATTTCAAATGTGGTTAGGGCCATTTGTGTCCTTCCTCAATATTCACCACCCAGATTACTCAAAACCATCCTGGCATCAACAGGTTGGTCTCTTTGGAACGACAAGACTCACATAATTATTTAAACTAGTTGCATCTATGTAATGTCTATCTATGGAATCTCACTACATGTGACAGAATACCTGTTTCTCAAAACCAAATCAAAACAAACGTTATTGGTTGCATACACATATTTAGCAGATGTTATTGCGGGTGTAGCGAAATGATTGTGTTCTAATCTTGGTTACCCAGAAGTAAAATTCTCCCACAAGAGATTACACTCTAGGAGAAAAAGGTGTTATATAAAACCTCAATGTTCTTCGGGCACCCCCCTTTGAAGAACCCTTTTTGAACCCCCGTAGCTTACTTAATAAACACAATAGTCTTATAAAAATGTTCTACGGCTGGCTTTATGCAGTATAATACAGTAGTCCTAAATCTGCTTTTTTACAATATCCACACACAAATAGTTCAGGAAAGTCAAGTTGTGTACGGCCCAGTACTTCACTGGGGCAAAGCTACCTGCAACCCAGGACCTCTATACCAGGCGGTGTCAGAGGAAGGCCCTAAACATTGTCAAAGACTCCTGCCACCCTAGTCATAGACTGTTCTCTCTGCTACCGCACGGCAAGCGGTACCGGAGCACCAAGTCTAGGTCCAAGAGGCTTCTAAACAGCTTCTATCCCCAAACAATAATACTGAACATCTAATCAAATGGCTACCCAGACTTTTTGCATTGCCCCCCCTGCTACTCTCTGTTGTTATCATCTATGCATACCCCCGTACATTGACTCTGTACCGGTACCCCCTGTATATTGCCTCGCTATTGTTATTTTACTGCTGCTCTTTAATTATTTTGTTACTTTTTTCTTTTTTTTTCTTAAAACTGCATTTTTGGTTAAGGGATTGTAAGCATTTCCCTGTATGGTCTACCTACACCTGTTGTATTTGGCGCATGTGACAAAAACTATTTGATTTGATTATTGATTTGATTTGATGATGCTTTTGAAGTTTTGCAAACCAATGAACAAAAGCAAACAAACACGCATCAGTCCCTATGAGTTATCAACAGCCCTTGTTTCCTATGCCTACTCTTATGTGCCCTTATTTGACACCCGATGTACTGACGCTGCGCTGCGGTTCATCCGTTGTACTCATGTAGGTAGACGTACGGCTGCTGATGAGGATGTTGAAACGATGTGACAGACACCCTGGAGCTAGTTCCCCTTTCACGAAGGTTAGAAATATGCCAATGAGCTAATGAGTTCATACTGTCTGTGTGTGAGTGTGTGAGTGAGTGAGAGTCGATGTCCGCGCCCCTGTGGAAATTGAATTAGCATAATAAAAATATCCCCATAAAAATATGTCATTTTAAGGTAGAGATGTATATATTTTTTGCATTGGATGCGCCTCAATCCACCACATCTGCTGATGTCGCAATTCTGCATCTGTGGTGAAAGGTGGCAGAGCTAGTGCTATGTTTGTCAGACCATGAGACGTCCCCAAAAAATTGGTCTTCTCACAAAATCACCTGTACAGTCCGAACGGTTTGGCCTACAAACTATGCCCACAGGCCTCACAAGACTAATCTGAAGGTTCCCGGTACCAGTTAAAAAAATGTGTGGAAGTATATATGGAGTCTGTTTAGTGGCAAAAAAATAAGTGGTTAAATACATGTAAAAAATATATACACTACACACTAAAAGTTTAGGGCCACTTAGAAATGTCCTTGTTCTTGAAAGGATTCGCCTCTTCACTGTTGACGTTGAGACTGGTGTTTTGAGGGTACTATTTAATGAATCTGCTCCAGATACTCAAGTAGTCTTAAGAAGGCCAGTTTTATTGCTTCTTTATTCAGCACAACAGTTTTCAGCTGTGCTAACATAATGGCAAAAGGGTTTTGTAATTATCAATTAACCTTTTAAAATGATAAACTAGGATTAGCTGACACAACGTGCCATTGGAACACAGGAGTGATGGTTGCTGATAATGGGCCTCTGTACACCTATATAGATATTCCATTACAAATCAGCCGTTTCCAGCTACTATAGTCATTTGCAACATTAACAATGTTTACACTGTAGTTCTGATCAATTTGATGTTATTTTTAACGGACAAAAAAAGTGCTTTTCTTTCAAAAACAAGGACATTTCTAAGTGACCCCAAACCTTTGAACAGTAGTGTGTGTATATATATATATACGTTTCCTGATCTTTCTTATATATTTCTCCGATATAGGACAGACACTTCAGAACGAACTTCCTCTAGATGTTTTTTTGGGACTCGCTGTTGTCCCGTGTAGTGAATATGTTATGCAATGCGTTTATATGGTCTAATAGAAGTTAGGCCAAAAATACTTTTGCATCAAATAATTTTTAAAATATATTTTTGTTATACTTCAAGGGGTCTTAAAATTCAAAATCAAATAGCAAAATTGTCCTTGGTATGACCTTAAAATTTTTCAAATTAGCTTAGTAGACCCCTGGCTTAGACAGGGCTTTGACTGTTATGGGTTAAGGCAATACCACTTTCACCGATGACCACCTCATTGGAAAGGAAGAAGGCATTAAGTATAAGTTATGAGTTAAAGACTGGAGTCTATATGGCTTCATTGTTCATTTGACAGCATCTTCATCCTGTAGGTTCATCCTGTAGGCTACACTGCAACTTTGCAACTCTGGCCTTATTGTGTATGTAACTTACAGTCGATTATCATCATCAATAAGGCTCCAATATCCTACTTTGTATAGGTACATGCATAGCCTATAGTTGCCATCCATCAGTCCCCTTGCGCCAAACATAACGTAAAACAAATCTCAGTATAACACCAGCCCGGCCAAAGCTCCGCCTCCATGTAGCAAAACATGGACGGTAAAAAGCAGCCATCGCTGATGGCGTATTGCTACCATGGACAGCGACCACGGAGTGTGCACGTCCAGGATCTTGTTGCATTGCATTTAGAACGTTTTCGTTGCTGTCACTACGTGGGTTTACTTCCGAGCCTAATGTAAAGCATTAGGTAGGCGATACATCGAGCCAGCAGCGAAATAGCGTAGCAGCGAAAAGCGAAATAGTGTAACAGAGTGACGACAATTCAGCCATCAGGAGCCAACGTCTGACTGTAGCCTATAGACGATAGAAAGATATCAGAGAGATTTGACCACTTGACATGGAGGCTATTCTTAACTCGAAATGTGCACATTTTCTCCAAAAGCGCATATAATCAGATGGTGGTATAGCCTTCACCATTGCAATTGGGGAAAACTAATCAAAATGTGCCATGTATCCTTATTTCACATTCTCCACTACAACAAGGTAAAGTGGGCTCCTTAAGACAACGATGTTCTGTTAACTGGTTGAATTGAACAAGTTGACGCCGCTTGAGAACCTGATAAAGGGACAAATAATTTCACATCACTGAGATCTAAATGCAATGCCAGATTCCACTGCGTCATGCAACGCGACCACTAGGCTTCGTCCGCAATCATGTAGGCTAATAGTTATTAGGCTATTCGTCATAAAGTTATACATTTTCTGCGTTCCGACAGCGACTGCATTTATGAATAGTCTATATGAAGGCCTGCATTGTATACTTTTCCAGAGTGTAGTGGGTGAACTTGTAAGATAGGCTAACTGTTATAGTATACTGCCTATTGGCTATACGACGTTTGGAGAAAAGCAAGTCTTATCCACATCGCTGACTTCAGCCGACCACGAACCCCCGGTTCACTCCAGCAGGAATCACATCTGAGAGACAATCTATCCGCAATGGCCAGGCTGCGTAAGAAAGCGTGCATAGCTCTGTTTTTATTTACACTCTTCATTTTTGGAACCATGATGGGTTTGAGAACTCTGAAGCCCAGCGATGGGTTCTCAGACCTGGCCCCGGGGTTGGGCCTCCTGCCGATGATTGGTGGAAGGATGGACCGGCGCTCGGTGTCCCAAGACGTCGTCTCTTCCCCGGGGCAGGTGCGCGCCAAAGTCGTTTTATCAAATTCGGGACCTGAAGGAACCATATTTTACGACGTCCACATATTCTACAGCGTGTGGTACGGGAACCCGTCGATGGATGGGAAATACATGCACTGGGACCATGTCCTCGTGCCACATTGGGACCCCAAAATCGCCGCCAGTTACCCGAAAGGGAGGCATATGCCGCCGGAGGACATCGGCTCCAGTTTCTACCCTGATCTCGGTCCGTACAGCTCGAGAGATCCGGATGTATTGGAGTCCCACATGGAGCAGATTGGAGCGGCTGCTGCAGGTAGAGTGCAAAGGTGCAGTGGTTATTCTATACTGAAACATACAAACAAGTTTTGACATTCGTATTAGTTGTGTTGCTGCACTGTCTGTCCAGTTAACTTTAAAGTTTTAACATTTGGTTCAACTTTGAGCACAGCTACAATAGGATATATATGGGCCAAAGATTTGAATGACTAACTTTGATGCATATAGGCTATATATTCTGCCAGATGTATACTGTTATGGCTCATTTGAATCCATTGCTTGCGTTGCATATTGCTCGTGCTGTCTGTCTCCCTTATTCCAACAGACAACCATTCTACTAAATCCTTAGACAGAATAAGTGATGCCTTATGTCTGAGTGATGAAATATGCCTTCTTACATGCAGTGACTCTTTAGACCCCTTTTTTTAATCGTAATGGTGCGTATCTTTCAGGACACGCATGAAGTGACAGTTCATAAATGTATATGTTGCAGCCAGAGAAATTATTGTCCACACCCTGATAGAGGTGAATATCAAAAACGGTTTCTGTCAAGCAGCCAGCACAGCAGGCCACTGGCACAGACATACAGTATGCATGCAGCTAATTGATCAAGCCATGTCCGTCACAAGCTGTGTGGAATATTTGATTACAATATCTAAAAAGCCATGGTCGCATGTATTAAAAAGTTATGGCCACACAATTCATTTTATTCACTTCTCTTGCGCTCTGCCAGTTTATTTCAGCACTCCTGTAGTGGACAGCTCCGCACGCTCACCTAAGCCCACCAGCAGCCTTGTAAGGGGTGCGTAACCGGTGGCAGGGAAGTCAGACGCAGGAGAGCAGAACTTGGTAATAGCTGGAGCAGTTTAATAGCAAAACCAACGGCATAAAAATAACAAGATATTGGGTACAAAAACCCATCGTGCACCAATAAACACGTGCACAAGCACTTACAATAAACAATCCCACACAAAGACATGGGGGGAACAGAGGGTTAAATACACAACAAGTGATTCAGGGAATTGAAACCAGGTGTGAGGAAAAACAAGACAAAACACATGGAAAATGAAAAGTGGATCGATGATGGCTAGAAGACCGGCGACGCCGACCGCCGAGCGCTGCCCGAACAAGGAGAGGACCCGACTTCGGCGGAAGTCGTGACAGTACCCCCCCCCCCCCCCCCCTTGACGACGCCGGCCTCGGGGACGACCCGGAGGGCGATGCGCAGGGCGATCCGGACAGAGATAGTGAAACTCCCGCAGCATTGAAGGGTCCAACACGTCCTCCACCGGAACCCAGCATCTCTCCTCCGGACCGTACCCCTCCCACTCCACGAGGTACTGAAGGCCCCTCGCCCGACGCCTCGAATCCAGGATAGAGCGAACGGAGTATGTCGGGACCCCCTCGGTGTCCAGAGGGGGCGGAGGAACCTCCCGCACCTCAGACTCCTGGAGCGGGCCATCCACCACCGGTCTGAGGAGAGACACAAGGAACGAGGGGTTAATACAGTAATCAGGGGGAAGCTGTAACCTATAACAAACCTTGTTCACTCTCCTCAGGACTTTAAATGGCCCCACAAACCGCGGACCCAGCTTCCGGCAGGGCAGGCGGAGGAGCAGGTTCCGGGTCGAGAGCCAGACCCGGCCTCACTGTGGTGACGGTCTGCGCTGCCTTTCTGGCGCAGCACGGCCCGCTGGAGGTGAACATGGGTGGCGCCCCATGTCTCCTCCGTGCGCCTGAACCAGTTGTCCACCGCAGGAGCCTCGGCCTGATTCCGATGCAAAGGCGCCAGAACCGGCTGGTATCCTAGTACGCACTGGAAGGGGGAGAGGTTAGTGGAGGAGTGGCAGAGCGAGTTCTGAGCCATCTCGGCCCAGAGCACGAACGCTGCCCACTCCCCCGGCCGATCCTGGCAATACGACCGCAGAAACCTGCTGGTTCCTCCTCCTGGTTCACTCTCTCCACCTGCCCATTACTCTCAGGATGAAACCCTGAGGTAAGGCTGATCGAGACCCCCAGACGTTCCATGAACGCCTTCCAGACCCTCGAAGTGAACTGGGGACCGCGATCAGACACTATATCCTCAGGCACCCCGTAGTGCCGGATGACGTGCGTCAACAAGGCCTCCGCAGTCTGTAGGGCCGTAGGGAGACCGGGCAGAGAGAGGAGACGGCAGGACTAAGAGAACCGATCCACAACGACCATGATCGTGGTGTTTCCCTGTGAGGGGGGGAGGTCGGTAAGAAAATCCACCGACAGGTGCGACCAAGGCCGCTGTGGAACGGATAAGGGGTGTAGCTTCCCTCTGGGCAGGTGCCTAGGAGCCTTACACTGGGCGCACACCGAGCAGGAGGAAACATAAACCCTCACGTCCTTGGCCAAGGTAGGCCACCAGTACTTCCCAACCAAACAGCGCACCGTCCGACCGATCCCAGGATGACCAGAGGAGGGTGACGTGTGGGCCCAACAGATCAACCGGTCACGGACATCAGATGGAACGTACAGACGCCCAGCGGGACACTGGAGGGGAGCGGGCTCTGCACGTAACGCCTGCTCAATGTCCGCGTCCAGCTCCCACACTACCGGCGCCACCAGGCAGGATTCCGGAAGTATGGGAGTGGGATCCATGGGCCGCTCCTCTGTGTCATACAGTCGGGACAGTGCGTCTGCTTTCACGTTTTGGGAACCTGGTCTGTAGGAAAGGGAAAAAAACGAAACAGGTGAAAAACATGGCCCACCTTGCCTGGCGAGGGTTCAGTCTCCTCGCTGCCCGGATGTACTCCAGATAGCGGTGGTCAGACCAGATGAGAAAAGGGTGTTTAGCCCCCTCAAGCCAATGTCTCCACGCCTTCAGAGCCTTGACGACAGCCAACAGCTCCTGGTCCCCCACATCATAGTTTCGCTCTGCCGGGCTGAGCTTCTTCGAGAAGAAGGCACAGGGGCGGAGCTTCGGTGGCATACCCGAGCGCTGAGAGAGCACGGCTCCTATCCCAGCCTCGGACGCGTCCACCTCCACTATGATCGCCAAAGAGGGATCCGGATGGGCCAGCACGGGAGCCGAGGTAAACAGAGCCCTCAGGTGACCAAAAGCCCTGTCCGCCTCAGCCGACCACTGCAAACGTACCGGGCCCTCCCTTCAGCAGTGAGGTAATGGGAGCCTCTACCTGACCAAAACCCCAGATAAACCTCCGGTAGTAATTGGAAAACCCTAGGAACCGCTGCACTTCCTTTACCGTGGTGGGAGTTGACCAATTACGCATGGCTGAAATGCAGTCACTCTCCATCTCCACCCCCGAGGTGGAAATGCGGTACCCTAGGAAGGAGACGGACTGCTGGAAGAACAGGCACTTCTCAGCCTTGACGTACAGGTCATGCTCCAACAGTCGACCAAGCACCCTGCGCACCAGGGACACATGCTCGGCGCATGTAGCGGAGTATATTAGAATGTCATCAATATACACCACTACACCCTGCCCGTGCAGGTCCCTGAAAATCTCGTCTACAAAGGCTTGGAAGACTGAGGGAGCATTCATCAACCCGTACGGCATGACGAGGTAGTCATAATGCCCTGAGGTCGTAATGAACGCCGTTTTCCGCTCGTCTCCCTCCCGGATACGCACCAGGTTGTAAGCACTCCTGAGATCTAGTTTGGTGAAGAAGCGAGGACCGTGCATTGACTCAATTGCCCTGGCGATAAGTGGAGCGGGTAACTGTGCCTCACCGTGATCTGATTTAGGCCTCGGTTGTCAATACACGGGCGCAGACCTCCCTCCTTCTTCTTCACAAAAAAGAAACTCGAGGAGGCGGATGAAGTGGAGGACCGAATGTACCCCTGACGCAGGGATTCGGAGACAAGTGTTTCCATAGCTGCCGTCGATGGGGATTTATCGCACAATCGCCCCATCGATGGGGTGGTAATTGAGTCACCTTCTTTTTGGAGAAGGCGAGAGCCAAATCAGCATATTCAGGGGGAATGCGCACGGTGGAGACCTGGTCTGGACTTTCCACCGTAGTAGCATCAACGGAAACCCCTAAATACCTCCCCGAGCACTCTCGCGACCAACTCGTGAGAGCCCTCTGTTGCCAAGAAACAGTGGGGTCACGACAAGCTAACCAGGGTAGGCCTAGCACCACGGGAAACGCAGGAGAGTCAATGAGGAAGAGACTAAATCTCTCCTTGTGACCACTCTGCGTCACCATACCCAGAGGAGAGGTGGCCTCCCTAATCAACCCTGACCCTAATGGTCGACTGTCTAAGGCGTGAACGGGGAAGGGCACAGCCACGGGAACAATGGGGATCCCTAAACTAAGGGCGAACGATCTGTCTATAAAATTCCCAGTCGCGCCTGAATCGACAAGCGCCTTATGCTGGGAATGCGGGGAAAACTCAGGGAAAGAAACATACAAAACCATGTGTGCAACAGAGGGCTCTGGGTGAGAAGGGTGCCGGCTCACCTGGGATGACGCCAGAGTGCCCTGCCTGCTGCCTCGACCCCCAGTGGAACCAACCCGGCACCGACCGGCAGTGTGACCTCTGCGGCCACAGACGGTGCACGAGCCGGAACCTCCTCCAGTCTCCCTGCGCACAGCGGGGAGTGGTCCAGCGCCGCATCTCCTTCTCTCCACACGGCGTTGGCCCACTCCAAGGCTTTCCCAGAGAGGCGCGAGACGAGGGCGGACACCTCACGACCTGAAGGAGCCGGGTGGACGTTGCCAGGTAAAGGTAAAGGTCGAGCTGTAACAGGAAACCCTGGCAGCGTGCAGCCGTCCCGTCATACTCCCTTGGGAAGTAGCGAGACGAATCCCACTGGAACTGGGTGAAGGGGGGACGAGTAGTGGAGACCCTGGTTGTGCTGGTGGAGGCGCTGGAGGAACTCCCTGTCTCTCCCAGCGGTCCATAGCTTGGACAACGTGGTCCATGGTGGCGCCGAGATGGTGGAGCATCGCCGAGATGGTGGAGCATTGCCACATGCTCCCGGACGCGCTCCTCCACACCTATTCCAGGGGCACCTGCTCCTGCTGACTCCATATAGGTGGTGTGGGATTCTGTAAGGGGTGCGTAACCGGTGGCAGGGAAGTCAGACGCAGGAGAGCCGAAATTGGTAATAGCCGGAGCAGTTTAATAGCAAAACCAACAGCATAAAAATAACAAGATATTGGGTACAAAAACCCGTCGCGCACCAATAAACACGTGCACAAGCACTTACAATAAACAAAGACATGGAGGGAACAGAGGGTTAAATACACAACAAGTGACTGAGGGAATTGAAACCAGGTGTGAGGAAAAACAAGACAAAACACATGGAAAATGAAAAGTGGATCGATGATGGCTAGAAGACCGGCGACTCCGAGCGCCGCCCGAACAAGGAGAGGACCCGACTTCGGCTGAAGTCGTGACAAACCTTTTCTCACAGTAGTTTTAGAAAGGTGTTAATCTTGACATCTACTTCCAAGCAATCTTGAATGTGAACAATTGAACACTTGAGTAATATGTGTTTACTGCTTATCTGTATTTCACTGAGATCGAACATACAAACAGATGAACGTCAGGCCGTGCGAATAGGAAGTCCCCTTTTTACTCTAAAAAGTTATTGAAAATCCATCAGTCAGTAAAAGGAGCCCTTAAGTCTTATCAGGAAGTGGCCATGACTGTCCACTGCAAAGGTCAGGACTGAAAACATTACCGGAAGTGGCATGTACATTGTCTGAAATAAGTAGCCTATGTTTTCAACGAAAAATGTAAGCTACTTGTATTGACCAAAATGGGAGTGATGATGCCTTGGAGTTGAGTGTGAAAACGACTGATGGGGCAGCCAATCGAGCCATGCTAATGTTGTCTGCCTTCGGCTGAACTGGTTATTGTACACCATCCGGAAAATAATCGTCCCTTCCCATTTCTTTCCCTTCCCTTCCCCTTAAACCGAACACTGTGACAGATGGAACACAGAAAGGCCAACTGAATATGCTTAGTTAAAAGGAGTCAATTTAATTAAAGCCACTGGCACAAAGACCATAAAAAATTCCAAATAATATCCTGCTTGCAGCCTTGACTGATTCCACTCCGCGAGGAGCCCATAATAAAATGAATAGTGCGGACATAACTTCTTAATACATGTGACCATGGCTTTTTAGAAATTGCAATCAAATATTCCACACAGCTTGTGACCAAAGTGGACATGCCTGCCTTGCTGGCTGCTTGACAGAAACAGTTTTTGATATTCCCCTCTATGAGTGTGTGGGAAACAATTCCTCTGGCTGCAACATAGACATTTATGAGCTGTCACTTCATGTGTGTACTGAAAGATACTCACACTTACGATTAAACCAGAGTGCAAAAAGATTAACTGCATGTAGGAAGGCATATTTCATCACTCAGATATGAGGCATCACTTATGCTGGATAAAGATACAGTAGAATGGTTGCCTGTTGGAATAAAGGAGACAGAGAGCACAAGCAATGTGCAACGCAAGCAATGTATGCCAAATGAGCCATAACAGTATACAGTTGAAGTCGGAAGTTTACATACACTTAGGTTGGAGTCATTAAAACTCATTTTTCAACCACTCCACACATTTCTTGTTATCAAATTATAGTTTTGGCAAGTCGGTTAGGACATTACTTTGTGCATGACACAAGTAATTTTTCCAACAATTGTTTACAGATTATTTCACTCATAATTCACTGTATCACAATTCCAGTGGGTCAGAAGTACATACACTAAGTTGACTGTGCCTTTAAACAGCTTGGAAAATTCCAGAAAATGATGTCATGGCTTTAGAAGCTTCTAATAGGCTAATTGACTTAATTTGAGTCAATTGGAGGTGTACCTGTGGATGTATTTCAAGGCCTACCTTCAAACTCAGTGCCTCTTCGCTTGACATTATGGGAAAATCAAAAGAAATCTGCCAAAATCAGCTAAGACCTCCACAAGTCTGGTTCATCCTTGGGAGCTATTTTTGAACGCCTGAAGGTACCACGTTCATCTGTACAAACAATAGTACGCAAGTATAAACACCATGGGACCACGCAGCCTTCCTCAGGAAGGAGACGCTTTCTGTCTCCTAGAGATGAACACACTTTGGTGTGAAAAGTGCAAATCAATCCCAGAACAACAGCAAAGGACCTTGTGAAGATGCTGGAGGAAACAGGTACAAAAGTATCTATATCCACAGTAAAACGAGTCCTATATCAACATAACCTGAAAGGTCGCTCAGCAAGGAAGAAGCCACTGCTCAAAAACCACAATAAAAAAGTCAGACTACGATTTACAACTGCACATGGGGACAAAGATCGTACTTTTTGGAGAAATGTCCTCTGTTCTGATGAAACAAAAATGGGACCTTTTGGGTATAATGACCATCGTCATGTTTGGAGGAAAAAGGGGAACGCTTGCAAGCCGAAGAACACCATCACAACCGTGAAGCACAGGGGTGGCAGCATCATGTTGTGGGGGTGCTTTGCTGCAGGAGGGACTGGTGCACTTCACAAAATAGATGGCATCATGAGGATGGAAAATTATGTGGATATATTGAAGCAACATCTCAAGACATCAGTCAGGGAAGTTAAAGCTTGGTCGCAAATAGGTCTTCCAAATGGACAATGACCCCAAGCATACTTCCAAAGTTGTGGAAAAATGGCTTAAGGACAACAAAGTCAAGGTATTGGAGTGGCCATCACAAAGCCCTGACCTCAGTCCTATAGAAAATTTGTAGGCAGAACTGAAAAAGCGTGTGCGAGCAAGGAAGCCTACAAACCTGACTCAGTTACACCAGCTCTTTCAGGAGGAATGGGCCAAAATTCACCCAACTTATTGTGGGAATCTTGGAAAAGACTACTCGAAACATTTGACCCAAGTTAAACAATTTAAAGGCAATGCTACCAAATACTAATTGAGTGTATGTAAACTTCTGACTTCAACTGTACATCTGGCAGAATATGTAGACTATATGCATCAAAGTTAGTCATTGACGTTAGTGGAACTCCTGAGGGATGTTGGCCCATAGAGATCCTATTGTAGGACTACAACTGGCAGCGATCACATCAATAAGTCCTTCAAGCCAATCCAGAACCCTTAGGGGATGTAGGCAGCTATCACATATATCAATGTCAACCTCACACTGACCAATACGACTTAAAATGGTGTAACAGGGACATCATGAGGTTCAGGATTGGGTATCAGAGATGTGTGGTCATTGAAATAGAATGACTAGAATGGACAATCCCATTGAAGTCAATGTTCTGTGATACATGGACCAGCAGCCATATTCGGTGTATTGTAAAATTGCCATGCTATGAGGGTCTTTTCCCTTTCTAGTAATTGTATTTCCCCATTCTAGTTAATTATATTTCTGTGTGGGGTATAGCCAACCTGAAAGGTCCTGTGTGGAGACTTAGAGAGACTTGTCCTGTGTGGTCTAGGGGTGCTGGTGCTGTCCTGGTATCCTCCGGGCCTGGCCGATGACAACGGGGAGCCCACAGAGGACCTGGTGCCGGCCGTCCTGGACGCTGCTCACAGACACAACCTCAAGGTAAGGAACAGATAGACAGAGAGACAGACAGAGAGACAGACAGACGCTTTGCTTTGGAATCAGTTTTTGGGATTCATGAGCTCTGGATAAGAATGTGGGAAGGAATGGTAAGGAATCTTCCAAAGAACAAAGAACAAAATTACACAACCAACTGGTAAACATATCCTAATACTGTACAATAGTATTATAATACACAATAGTGTACCATTACTTCAAAAAAGTTGAGAGCCAAGTGTGACATGACTTTGAGTAGGCAGCCGAGCAGGAGGATGAGGACATCTCTAACTAAGAGCAGAGGGGACATAATAAAGCTGCCGGCGGGAACTGTTGTTTATGGGACTGGATGAGCAGGGAAACACATCAGGGAACTACATGACCTATTGCCAATTAGGTTGGAAGATGCTATCCCAGAGATAACGACTGCATCAACGTCGAGTCCCCTCTGCCTGCTGTCACGGACGGCATTGAAGCTCATGAAACTTTTAGAGGGCCCGTTCTTCGTAATTCAATACGTGTAACATCAGATGGTAGATGCACATTAGATGCAGCAGAGACGTAGTAGCTATTCAAGATGTTGAAAGGGAAAAAGATACTCCAAGTGAGCTGTACTGGCTTGATCCGGCAGCATCTTGGATGACATAACCGATATATAAAAACAGCCACACAGCCATTTGAGTGGTGTGTATCCATTCACCCTGAGCGGTTGGAAGTGTGTGAGAATGTGTCTAAGACCCTTTAAGGCAGTTTAAGTGGTGTACATTACGCATGCTGTATTTTGGTATATAGCACTTTGGGTGGTATATCCAGGGGTGAATTTTTCAAACACCTGAAACAGCATTTTCCTGCAATCTAGAGCAATAATTATTATGCCTAATTCTATGTAAAAACAATGTATATTTTTCTCCATGGGTTATCTAAGCATACCTCTTTATGTGTGTGGCCCCTCCGCAAAATACCGCTGAGAGATCTTTTTTTATAAATAATAATGATAAAGCGTGGGCTTAAAAATGAAGTTGAGTATTTCATTTAACACCTGAAAAATAAAAAACAGGACAAATCTGAGGGGGCACTATGGGCAGAAAACTTCTGGGTATCTGTGTGTAAGTAGACAGCTGTGCGGCAGGATGACTTGCATTTGTGTGTGTTTGTTTGAAAGATCCACTGCAGCTGTTTTTATCTCAATAAAATCACCGTACTGTGACAGTTTTCAATTAAAATGGTCAAAAAGAAACAAAAATAGCTTCTTAGCAAAGAGCAATTTCCCAAGCAAGAATATTGCTAGGACTGTGGTAGGGAGGGGAAAACCATAAACTACCTGTTATTGGCAGAGGTTTGGAATTGGTTCTTATTGGTTTATTAACTAATTTACCACCTGGTGATTTATTTTTATTTTTAAATTGAATCTTTATTTAACTAGGCAAGTCAGTTAAGAACAAATTCTTATTTACAATGACAGCCTACCCCGGCCAAACCCTAACCCGGACGACACTGGGCCAATAGTGCGCCGCCCTATGGAACTTCCAATCACGGCTGGTTGTGATACAGCCTGGAATCGAACCAGGGTCTGTAGTGACACCTCTAGCACTGAGATGCAGTGCCTTAGACCGCTGCACCACTCGGGAGGCCAATACTCCATCCTACCGCAACAGACTGAAATTTCAGGCAGTCTTTTCAAATAGGTCTTACACTAAAATGGCATTATCATGATTTTCACAATTTCACAATATTATTCCAACCATATAGTATTGAAATATATATCAAAACACAGGAAAACACATTTTTGACTGCATTGGGCCTTTAAAGACTGATCAGGGACATTGCGAGCCTCGTGCCTGTGTGAATGAATGCGGACTGAGTGCAGTGTGACAAGAGAGACAGGCTAGAGCCCCTTTCTCCAGCTGCGTTGCATCGATAATACACACGCTGTGTTTGCTCAACACACGGTCGCATTTAAAGAAAATTGAGAGCGGATTTGTTTTTGTGTTTGCATGAGAATCTCTGCTACATAGAAAATCATGCAAATAATGCAGGCCGATATTCAAAATGAATATTTATAAGAGCACAAGTACAGAAAATAAATGTCTGTCGTACATGTAATGTTGTGAACGTTATTCCGCAATCCAGTCCGTGTATTTGTACAGAAAGATTCCAGTTCCATGTTTTACACGCAACCGATAGTTGTGCTAGGAAGCCTTGTGAATAACCATGTAATGCCAGCGTAAAGTAAAGCTCAACTAAACTATATATCAAACTCCCTGACCTCAGTTCTTATAAGCATAAGTATTCAAACTAAAAGTACAGAGGTTATAGTTCATTCTGAAGGATTCAGAATTTGCTATATTTTTTTTATGCAAAAATATTGCAGCTTTACTGATACAAGAGAGCAGTAAAGAAATAAAGGCAAAAAAAGATACCTTTAACAAACAACAACAAAGTTGTCCCCGCCACTTTTTTTGTAAACAGCTAAGGGATGGGGCCTATATACACTGTATATGGACACCCCTTCAAATTTGTGGATTTGGCCATTTCAGCCACACCATTTGCTGACAGATGGATAACATCGAGCACACAGCCATGCATTCTCCATAGACAAACATTGGCAGTAGAAGAGCTCAGTGACTAGGGTGCCACCTGTCCAATAAGTCAGTTCGTCAAATTTCTACCCTCCTAGAGCTGCCCAATTCAACTGTAAGTGCTGTTATTGTGAAGTGATAGGCCACACAAGCTCACAGAATGGGACCGCATAGTGCTGAAGCACGTAGCGTGTAAAAAATCATCTGTCCTCGGTTGCAACACTCACTATCGAGTTCCAAACTGACTCAGGAAGCAACATCAGCACAATAACTGTTTGTCTGGAGCTTCATGTAATGGATGCCAGGAGAACGCTACCTGCCCAACACTACCTAATCGCCCAACATCAGTGCCCGACCTCACTACTGCTCTTGTGGCTGAATGGCAGCAAGACCCCGCAGCAAAGTTCCATCATCTAGTTGAAAGCCTTCCCAGAAGAGTGGAAGCTGTTATAAATCAAATCAAATCAAATTTTATTAGTCACATACACATGGTTAGCAGATGTTAATGCGAGTGTAGCGAAATGCTTGTGCTTCTAGTTCCGACAATGCAGTAATAACAACAAGTAATCTATCCTAACAATTCCACAACTACTACCTTATACACGCAAGTGTAAAGGGATAAAGAATATGTACATAAAGATATATGAATGAGTGATGGTACAGAACGGCATAGGCAAGATGCAGTACATGGTATAGAGTACGGTATATACCTATGAGATGAGTACTGTAGGGTATGTAAACATAAAGTGGCATAGTATAAAGTGGCTAGTGGTCCATGTATTGCATAAGATGGCAAGATGCAGTAGATGATATAGAGTACAGTATATACATATACATAAGAGATGTGTAATTGTAGGGTATGTAAACATTATATTAGGTGGCATTGTTTAAAGTGGCTGGTGGTACGTTTTTACATAATTTCCATCAATTCCCATTTTTAAAGTGGCTGGAGTTGAGTCAGTATGTTGGCAGCGGCCGCTAAATGTTAGTGGTGGCTGTTTAACAGTCTGATGGCCTTGAGATAGAAGCTGTTTTTCAGTCTCTCGGTCCCTGCATTGATGCACCTGTACTGACCTCGCCTTCTGGATGATAGCGGGGTGAACAGGCAGTGGCTTGGGTGGTTGTTGTCCTTGATGATCTTTATGGCCTTCCTGTGACATCGGGTGGTGTAGGTGTCCTGGAGGGCAGGTAGTTTGCCCCGGGTGATGCGTTCTGCAGACCTCACTACCCTCTGGAGAGCCTTACGGTTGTGGGCGGAGCAGTTGCCGTACCAGGCGGTGATACAGCCCGACAGGATGCTCTCGATTGTGCATCTGTAGAAGTTTGTGAGTGCTTTTGGTGACAAGCCGAATTTCTTCAGCCTCCTGAGGTTGAAGAGGCGCTGCTGCGCCTTCTTCACAACGCTGTCTGTGTGGGTGGACCAATTCAGTTTGTCCGTGATGTGTACACCGAGGAACTTAAAACTTTCCACCTTCTCCACTACTGACCCGTCGATGTGGATAGGGGGGTGCTCCCTCTGCTGTTTCCTGAAGTCCACAATCATCTCCTTTGTTTTGTTGACGTTGAGTGTGAGGTTATTTTCCTGACACCACACTCCGAGGGCCCTCACCTCCTCCCTGTAGGCCGTCTCGTCGTTGTTGGTAATCAAGCCTACCACTGTAGTGTCGTCCGCAAACTTGATGATTGAGTTGGAGGCGTGCATGGCCACGCAGTCGTGGGTGAACAGGGAGTACAGGAGAGGGCTCAGAACGCACCCTTGTGGGGCCCCAGTGTTGAGGATCAGCGGGGTGGAGATGTTGTTACCTACCCTCACCACCTGGGGGCGGCCCGTCAGGAAGTCCAGGACCCAGTTGCACAGGGTGGGGTCGAGACCCAGGGTCTCGAGCTTGATGACGAGTTTGGAGGGAACTATGGTGTTAAATGCTCAGCTGTAGTCGATGAACAGCATTCTCACATAGGTATTCCTCTTGTCCAGATGGGTTAGGGCAGTGTGCAGTGTGGTTGCGATTGCGTCATCTGTGGACCTATTGGGTCGGTAAGCAAATTGGAGTGGGTCTAGGGTGTCCGGTAGGGTGGAGGTGATATGGTCCTTGACTAGTCTCTCAAAGCACTTCATGATGACGGAAGTGAGTGCTACGGGGCGGTAGTCGTTTAGCTCAGTTACCTTAGCTTTCTTGGGAACAGGAACAATGGTGGCCCTCTTGAAGCATGTGGGAACAGCAGACTGGGATAAGGATTGATTGAATATGTCCGTAAACACACCAGCCAGCTGGTCTGCGCATGCTCTGAGGACGCGGCTGGGAATGCCGTCTGGGCCTGCAGCCTTGCGAGGGTTAACACGTTTAAATGTTTTACTCACCTCGGCTGCAGTGAAGGAGAGCCCGCAGGTTTTGGTAGCGGGCCGTGTCAGTGGCACTGTATTGTCCTCAAAGCGGGCAAAAAAGATATTTAGCCTGTCTGGGAGCAGGACATCCTGGTCCGCAGGATAGCAGCAAAAGGGGGACCAACTCCATATTAATGCCCATGATTTTGGAATGAGATGTTCGACGAGCATACTTTTGGTCAAATACTTATTTTAAAAGTCCAAAAATGGATGTACCAATCCGAGATTGACCCTTTAATAACCTTGTTATAGAACATTTAGAGTGGTGCTCTGCAGCAGTATCCTGTTCAAGTGCCCACTTTCTCCTGACCACATTCTCCCTCTCCCACTGCACATAAGGACATCTATTGTTGGAGTGCCTTTAGTGCAAAATCTTCACAAATTGCTGATCGTAGAAAAATAAGTCTTGGGTCTCTAATAATTTTGAGCTACGATGCAAAAAAATAAATATATATATTATGTAAAAGAGGCCCTCTTGCATTACAATATTCCTGGAATTTTCTGCAAAGACAAGGCAGATTAAAAGGTATAATTGTGCCTCCTCTTTCACACCAATATGTAAGACGGGGTATTAGCAGTAGAATGCATTATCGCTCTGGGTTGAACCCTAACATAAGATCCATGGGCATAACTTGTCCCATTGTTATCGATGCATGACTTATGCAAAAACATGTAAGCATATGGATTTCAAGTTAGGATTCGGCCCATTATACTCAGTGGCAGCATCCCACCATGCATTTCACTTCATCATGGGGCTCTTTGACTTGCATATACACTCTAATGTACTCCTTCTGAGGGATCCTTAGGGGCAAAAGTGAGCAATAATTTGAGGTCCCAATGTGTGTAGCCTCTTCAAAGGAAATGTGAATGTTGTAAATGAAAGATAAATTATGTTATATTTCATGGACACAAACAATGTTGTCAAAGAAAGAGACTAGAAGAGAAAGTCTTTAGGGGGCACCAGCGTGATGTGTTTGTCACTGTTGCAGGTGAACGTCTGACATGGTACCTGCTCAGTCAGTCCATCGCTCTGTTTATCAGTCTTGTCATCCCTCTCCTGTCAGATCTGTCGTGACGGAACTTCTCTTTACAGTCTGACCTGAGGTGATCACAACGAGCGGAGGCTACAGCGCCTTCATAACTTGCTGCTTGACAGAGCAATCTAAGGGAGCTCTGTGTGTGACGTGGTCTGAATAACAGCAGACAGTCCCGAGACGGACATGCTGAATCTTCACAGTCTGAAAAAGCCTTAGAAACACAGGCCAGAACAGGTCTAGACTAGTCTACCAGGGATGTGGGGTCATCAGCGATTGGATCGTCTCAAACCAATCAGAGTATCAAACCCACGTGTGTTCTGGCTCTGGCCCAACCCATCAGTTTCTGGACCAATCAGACGGCCCGAGTGTTCACATTCGGTGAAGGGTTGAGGAGGTACTCCGATCCAGACTCATTGCGGAAAAGGAACTAACCTCTGTGGCGGGTGTGGCGTAGCATTTGGACGGAGCGAGGAGTCTGGGTAGCAAGGCAATACTACTACGGCACTGATTTAGACTCCTAAATCTTGGACCTTACACTAGATGACTCTGCAGAAAACAGACTGTTTGTTTATATAAGAATAGCATTGGAAAAAGCCCCTAAATCAAGTTTGGGCACCCACACAGCTTTTGTATTATGTATGTACGGTTGGAGTTTAAGAGCAGATCCTCTTGCGTTTGAAGGCTCCAGAGCTCCACTGAGTTGAACAATTGTGGTCACACTGCTTGCTTGGAGAGTAGCTCAGGCTGAAACTCCCATTTGGCCCTTGAGGGGCTGTGTGTGTGCTCGGGGGGGGGGGGGGGGGGGGGGGGGGGGATATGCGGGTGTGATGGTCCCATGACTCAGTTTTCCTCCCTGAACAATCCAGGTCCCAAGGGGCAGGAAAGTAGGACATGTTGCAGAGCAGCAGCAGTGCAGAGATGCCCATGTGTGGGCAGGCCATGCTGTCAGGCACACTTCCCCATCTCCAGATGCCCAGCACAGCATGCAGCTTCCATCTTCCATCTCACAAGACTTTGTTTGCATCCCAAATGGCACCCTATTCCATTCATAGTGCACCAATTATGATGGGCCCTGGTCAAAAGTAGTGCACTACATAGGGACTAGGGTGCCATTTGGGGTGCATGGTTAGTGTGCCTGCTAAACTTTGATGTTGATGAGAAGTTGACAACCATAGTGTGTAGAACCCTACTGAAATCAAACTAATATAACCGAAAATGTTCTTGGAGGTACGAAGCGGCAACATCTCATGATACGTTCAATACTGTATGGCGTTGACTGTTTTGAAATGCTGTCTGGGTAGTTTAACGGATGGTTGAAATCCCCTCCTAAGGGCCCGTTACAGTGCATTACGTTGTATTCTACTCGATTCAGCCAATTCTATGCTCTGGTGATGGTGATAGGGCTGGGTCTGTCTGTGAGAAATGCTCTTGGTTTGCTTGGGTCTCTCATTTCCATCTAAATTGTTGCTGTGTAATGACCTTATGTGTCTCGGGTGGGAAATGAGCGGGCTATTCCAGAGGCGGCAGTCATCTGCGGTGAGCGGGAGTTGAGATGGTGACAGCTCTTTTTCTTAGGGAGAAATAATTAGACAGTCAGAGAAACGGCAGGCTTTAAAAACTATAATGACTTTTTTTCGTCCGAGTCACTCAGCTTTCAATCTAAGTTATTAGCACAGAAAGAGTTGTAACTTTCCCTCTAATGATACCTTGCCTCGAGACATTAATCAGATTACGGAGAGTTGTTCCTACACTTATCGCCTTCGACACTGATTTCAGACGAGTGGCCTACACAACCATACTGAGCTACCCTGACACGGGGGCTCGAAATTAAAATATATTTTCATCCGACACTGAAGCACTTAGCTGCCACCATTAGCGACAACAACGATTTTCTCCCCATGACCACATTTAACCATACAGGACAACAGTTTAAAACCGCCTTGCCTCCCATCCCTGGCCAGCACCACTTCAATCCATTAGCACACTTCTGTCCCAATGTCATGGTGACACTTTGAGCCCTTGGTGTCACCAAGTTACATCACCACGGCAACTGGTTAGGAAGCCCCAGTAGCCACTCACTTTCATTTCAATACTGCCATACCCCCTACTCCAACCTATCCCAATCTAATGCACTATACTTGGCTACAGTCCCTCTCCATAATAAGACAAAGACAATTCCCAGTCATGAAAAATGCACAACATGCATAGCGTAACAACATGTAAAATGTTTAGAAGTTTATGCTCCATAGTGAATGGTATCCTAACCGCATCATGACAAGTCTTTTTTATAGCATAAAAGACCATTCCCAGTCATGGAAAAATGCTAAACCTACAACATGTTCAGCACTTTAATCTCCTCAGCCCATGGTAAACACTAGCTAACCCCATAATGACAACAAAGTATTTTAGAGGGGAGTTCTACCGTGTCTTGGCAGACAGAACCAGGGAGTGACAAGGCAGAGCTCAGACAGGAATTTAATCAAGCGTCAGGTGGGAATGGTGGATCTACAACAAAAGCAGCAGACTTATGTTAGCAAACTGGCGAGGTGTTGCTGCTTCCATTCTGCTTATGGCTCTATCCATCCAGTTTCCTTCATGCTGGGTCCCTGGGGAACCAGTTGTGGGAGAAGAAAAGTGGTCCACTTCGATCATATATAATTCAAAGTAGTGAAATTCTCCACGCTTACTCTTAAAAATTCAAGTTAAGCATTTTTGTATTTGTTTCGTAGCTGATCCATCGTGTGTTCAGCCACTCTGTTCCTCATTGAGGAATAGTCAGCTGGAATAGAACTATGATTCACTGGGCTTTAGTGGATGACAAATGAATTTGGGATAGATGTGTCAGGCTATTTGTCATGGCTGTCACGTTCCTGACCTTGTTTTCCTTTTGTATAGCTTTGTTTTGTTGGTCAGGACGTGAGTTGGGTGGGCATTCTCTGTGTTTGTTCCTTGTTAAGTGTCAGGGTTAATTGACCTTGTATGGCTCTCAATCAGAGGCAGGTGTTTTCGTTTTCCTCTGATTGAGAGACATGCATAGGGAGGTTGTTTCACATTGTTTGTTGTGGGTGGTTGTTTCCTGTGTCCGTATATGTTACCACACGGGACTGTATCGTTTGTTTGTAGTCGTGTACCTGTTCGTGCGTTCTTCGTTATATGTAAGTTCACATGTTTTAGGTCAGTCTACGTTCGTTTGTTGTTTTGTAATTATCAAGTGTTCTTCGTGTGTTTAGTTTCGTCTTGTAAATAAAATTCATTATGTCATCATACCTCGCTGCAAATTGGTCTTCCGATCCCTCTCTCCTCTCCTCGTCCGAGGAGGAGGAAGAACACGACAATCGTTACAGAACCACCCACCAAATTAACAGGATCAAGCAGCGGGGAAAAGGGCAGCGACAGCAACCGCAGAGATCCCAGGATTCATGGACATGGGAGGAGATCCTGAACGGCAAAGGACCCTGGGCTCAGCCAGGGGAATATCGCCGTCCCAAGGCGGAGCTGGAGGCAGCGAAGGCAGAGAGGCGCTGGTATGAGGAGGCAGCGCGGCGACGCGGTTGGGAGCCCTAGAGTCAGACCCAAAAATTTCTTGGAGGGGGGGGGGGGGGGGGGCACACGAGGAGTGTGGCAAAGCCGGGTAGGATACCTGAGCCAACTCCCCGTGCTTACCGTGGAGTGAGAGGGCGTCGTACTGGTCAGACACCGTGTTATGCGGTAAAGCGCACGGTGTCCCCAGTACGCGTGCTTAGCCCAGTGCGGGCTATTCCACCTCGCCGCACTGGTAGGGCTAAGTTGGGCATCGAGCCGGATGTCATGAAGCCGGCCCAACGCATCTGGCCTCCAGTGCGTCTCCTCGGGCCGGCATACATGGCACCAGCCTTACGAATGGTGTCCCCGGTTCGCCAGCATAGCCCAGTGCGGGCTATTCCACCTCGCCGCACGGGCAGGGCTACGGGCACCATTCAACCTGGTAAGGTTGGGCAGGCTCGGTGCTCAAGAGCACGTGTCCTCCTTCACGGTCCGGTATCCCCGGTGCCACCTCCATGTACCAGTCCTCCGGTGGCAGCCCCCCGTACCAGGCTGTCTCTCCGGGTTCTCTCTCCAGTTGCTCCCACCTGTCCAGCGCTGTCAGAGCTTTCCTCCTCTCCAGCGCAGCCAGTGCCCATACCACGCACCAGGCTGTCTCTCCGTCTCCTCCCTACAGGTGTGCCCGTCTGCCAAGAGCCGTCCAGCCAGGAACAGCCAGAGCCGTCCAGCCAGGACCTGCCAGAGCCGTCCAGCCAGGACCAGCCAGAGCCGTCCAGCCAGGACCAGCCAGAGCCGTCCAGCCAGGACCAGCCAGAGCCGTCCAGCCAGGACCAGCCAGAGCCGTCCAGCCATGACCAGCCAGAGCCGTCCAGCCATGACCAGCCAGAGCCGTCCAGCCAGGACCTGCCAGAGCCGTCCAGCCAAGACCTGCCAGAGCCGTCCAGCCAGGACCTGCCAGAGTCCCTCAGCCCGGACCTGCCAGAGTCCCTCAGCCCGGACCTGCCAGAGTCCCTCAGCTCGGACCTGCCAGAGTCCCTCAGCCCGGACCTGCCAGAGTCCCTCAGCCCGGACCTGCCAGAGTCCCTCAGTACGGTGCTGCCCCTTATCCCGGTGCTGCTGTTACACCCCTGAAAAAGGGTAGAAAGAATCACGAGAGCGTGATACGGAATGTTTACTCATGGAACGTTTAGTGCAATGAGAAAAAAGACCGCGAATTCTCCGTGAACTTGAGTGGAGACCAGAGCAATCGATCTCAGGCTCATAGATTAAGAGCATTTAGTAGATCACAGATTAACACTTTTATCCACGACAACATAAAGTAATCAACATAACGTTTACACATTCCTCTCACAATTCGTACCCTTTGTATGCTTGACGGATTTTAACAGAATTATATAAATGTTATCAATCTATCAACTAATACTGAATGCATGATCTTCTTAACCTTAGATGTTTTAAGATCCTCACATACTATGAATTTACTAATACTTTTTAATGTATAACAGGCTATTAGTATTTCCTTTAACCTGTCACACTGCCCCTTATCCCGGTGCTGCCCCTTCATTTAGGTGGGTTTAGTTGGAGGGTGGTCATTGGGAGGGGGATACGGAAGCAGGGAGTGACTATGGTGGTGTGGGGACAGCGTCCAGAGCCGGAGCCGCCACCGTGGACAGATGCCCACCCAAACCCTCCCCTTGAGGTTGAGTTTTGCGGCCGGAGTCCGCATCTTGGGGGGGGGGGGGGTAATGTCACGTTCCTGACCTTGTTTTCCTTTTGTATAGCTTTGTTTTGTTGGTCAGGACGTGAGCTGGGTGGGCATTCTCTGTGTTTGTTCCTTGTTAAGTGTCAGGGTTAATTGACCTTGTATGGCTCTCAATCAGAGGCAGGTGTTTTCGTTTTCCTCTGATTGAGAGACATGCATAGGGAGGTTGTTTCACACTGTTTGTTGTGGGTGGTTGTCTCCTGTGTCCGTATATGTTACCACACGGGACTGTATCGTTTGTTTGTAGTCGTGTACCTGTTCGTGCGTTCTTCGTTATATGTAAGTTCACATGTTTTAGGTCAGTCTACGTTCGCTTGTTGTTTTGTAATTATCAAGTGTTCTTCGTGTGTTTAGTTTCGTCTTGTAATTAAAATTCATTATGTCATCATACCTCGCTGCAAATTGGTCTTCCGATCCCTCTCTCCTCTCCTCGTCCGAGGAGGAGGAAGAACTAGAGGTTCGTTACAATGGCACAACACCAGTGCTGAAACAGTCATTGTCTGAGACAATCCTATAACACAGTCTGTAAAGGTTGTACAACATATTAACACCACCACTGTGTGCTTTTATTGTCTCTTATGAGGACATTTCTGTGCACCCACTTCGTCCACTTCTGTTGGCCGAGAAATTTGACTGTTGCCAAAGCCGCAGCTACTCTTACTGGGGTCAACACAGAACATGAAACATGACATAATACAGAACATTAATAGACAATAACAGCTCAAGGACAGAACTACATACATTTAAAAATGTCACATAGCCTACATACAGTATCAATACATACACACAAAATATCTAGCGCCAATAGGGGAGAGACGTTGTGCTGTGGGGTGATGCTTTATCTGTTTTTTGAAACCAGGTTTGCTGTTCATTTTAGCAATATGAGATGAAGGGAGTGCCATGCAATTAGGGCTCTATATAATACTGTACACTTTCATGAATTTGTTCAAAAAATCTGGTGGCATGTCTGGTGGGGTAAGTGTGTGTGTCAGAGCTGTGCGTGAGTTGACTATGCAAACAATTTGGAATTTTCAACACATTAATGTTTCTTATAAAAACAAGAAGTGATGCAGTCAGTCTCTCCTCAACTCTTAGCCAAGAGAGACTGGCATGCATAGTATTTATATTTGCTCTCTGATTACAATAAAGAGCAAGATGTGTCGCTCTGTTCTGGACCAGCTGCAGCTTAACTAGGTCTTTCTTAGCAGCACTTGACCACATGGCTGGACAATAATCAAGATAAGACTAAACTAGAGCCTGCAGGACTTGCTTTGTGGAGTGTGGTGTCAAAAAAGCAGAACATCTCTTTATCACAGACAGACCTCTCCCCATCTTTACAACCATTGAACCTATATGTTTTGACCACGACAGTTTGTAATCTTAGGTAACACCAAGTAATTTAGTCTCCTCAACGTGTCAAACAGCCACAGCATTCCTTACCAGATTCAGCTTAGGTCTAGAGCTTAGGGAATGATTTGTACTAAATACAATGCTCTTAGTTTTAGAGATGATCAGGACACATTTATTACTGGCAACCCATTCCAAAACCGACTGCAACTCCTTGTTAAGGGTTTCAGTGACTTCATTAGCTGTGGTTGCTGACATGTATATGGTTGAATCATCAGCATACATGGACACACAGGCTTTGTTTAATGTCAGTGGCATGTCATTGGTAAAAATATAAACAAGTAGGGGGCCAAGGGAACTGCCCTGCGGTACACCACACCTTACATTAGAGAAGCTAAAGAAGCTTCTATTTAAGAAAACCCTCTGAGTTTCATTAGATAGATGGCTCTGAATTCACAATATGGCAGAGGTTGAAAAGCCATAAAACATAAGTTCTCTCAACAACAGGTTATGGTCAATAATATCAAAGGCTTCACTGAAATCTAACAGTACAGCTCCCACAATTTTCTTATTATCCATTTCGTTCAACCAATCATCAGTCATTTACATCAGTGCAGTACATGTTGAGTGCCTATCTCTATAAGCATACTGAACGTCTGTTGTCAATTTGTCTACAAAGAAATGGAAATATTATTTGGTCCAACGCAATTTTTAGAACCAGTAAAGGCTGCTTTACCACCCTTGGATAGTGGAATGACTTTCTCTTCCCTCCAAGCCTGAGGACAAACACTTTCCTCTAGACTCAGATTAAAGATATGACAGATAGGAGTGGCCATAGAGTCAGCTATCATCTTCAGTAGCCTTCAAATCTAAATTGTCAATGCCAAGACGTTTGTCATTATTCAGCGCTAAAAATGTT
The DNA here is from genome assembly GCF_029448725.1 of Salvelinus fontinalis. NCBI lineage: Eukaryota > Metazoa > Chordata > Actinopteri > Salmoniformes > Salmonidae > Salvelinus > Salvelinus fontinalis. The sequence goes on along the minus strand of NC_074702.1, from coordinate 28,977,455 downwards.
TCCACACACGAACTATACACAATTAAAAATGCCAATGCTTTTCTTTCATTATTAGTTTTTTAATGCATGAACATGATGGCTCACTGTTCGTTGTTGACATATCCTGCTTAAGTTTGGCCACTTTGCCAATTAATCATGAAAATAATTGGCAACGTCAAATGGTTTTGTGATGAATAAGCCATCTGCTTCAATGAAAGATGGAGTTGAATTTGTCTTTCTGCCAATAATTTAATTTAAAGTACGCCAAAGTTTTTTTCCCATCATTCTTTATATCATCGATCTTGCCTTCATAATACAGTTTCTTATTCTTTTTGTAAAGTTTAGTCCCATCATTTTTCAAATTGCAGTAAGTCAGCCAGTCAGATGTGTGCTGCCAGACTTATTAGCCACTCTTTTTGCCTCATTTCTTTCAACCATACAGTTTCTCATTTCCTCATCAATCCATTGCGACTTAACAGCTCTAACAGTCAGTTTCTTAACAGGTGCATGTTTATCAATAATTGGAAGAAGCAGTTTCATAAATTCATCAAGTGCAGCATCTGGATGCTCCTTATTAATCAGTTCAGACAAACAAATATTTTTACATCATCCACATAAGAGTTACAGCAAAAACTTTTGTATGATCTCTTATACACTATTTTAGGCCCAGCTTTTGGAACCTTGGTTCTCCTAGATATAGCCACTATATTGTGATCACTGCATCCAATGGGTACGGATACAGCTTTAGTGAAGAGTTCTACAGTATTAGTAAACATTTGATCAATACATGTGAATGATCTTGTTCCTGTAGTGCTTGTAAACACCCTGGTAAATTGATTAATAACCTGAACCAGATTACAGGCACTGGTTACAGCGAGAAGCTTCCTCTCGAGTGGACAGCTTGATGAAAACCAGTCAATATTCAAGTTCCAAAGAAAGTAGACCTCTCTGTTTACATCAAATACACTATCAAGCATTTCACACATATTATTTAGAAACTGACTGTTAGCACTTGGTGGCTTATAGCAACAAATCAAAATAATAGGCTTTAGATATTGACTACTTCAATAACACTTGACATGAGATCTTCTCTAAGCATTACTGGAATATGGCTCTGAATATACAGTACCAGTCAAAAGTTTGGAAACACCTACTCACTCCAGGGTTTTATTTATTTTTTACTATTTTATACATTGTAGAATAATAGTGAAGACATCAAAACTATGAAATAACACATATGGAATCATGTAGTATGTCACGCCCTGACCTTAGAGATCCTTTTTATGTCTCTATTTTGGTTGGTCAGGGCGTGAGTTGGGGTGGGCATTCTATGTTTTGTGTTCTATGTTTTCTATTTCTGTGTGTTTGGCCGGGTGTGGTTCTCAATCAGAGGCAGCTGTCTATCGTTGTCTCTGATTGAGAACCATACTTAGGTAGCATTTTCCCACCTGTGTTTTGTGGGTAGTTGTTTTCTGTCTTTGTACCAGACAGGACTGTTTCGTTTCATTCTCTTTGTTATTTTGTTTAGTGTTCTGTTTTAATAAATCAACATGAACACTTACCACGTTGCGCTTTGTTCCGATGATTCCTCATCTTCAGACGACGAACGTTACATAGTAACCAAAAAAGTGTAAAACAAATCCAAATATATTTTATATTTCAGATTCTTCAAAGTAGCCACCGTTTGCCTTGGTGACAGCTTTGCATACTCTTGGCATTCTCTCAACCAGCTTCATGAGGTAGTCACCTGGAATGCATTTCAATTAACGGGTGTGCCTTGTTAAAAGATAATTTATGGAATTTTCCTTCTTCATGCGTTTGAGCCAATCAGTTGTGTTGTGACAAGGTAGGGGTGGTATACAGAATAAAATCAAATTTTATTAGCCACATGCGCCGAATACAACAGGTGTAGACCTTACAGTGAAATGCTTACTTACGAGCCCCTAACCAACAATGCAGTACAAATAAGAATAAGAAATAAAATTAACAAGTAATTAAAGAGCAGCAGTAAAATAACAATACTATATATAGGGGTGTACCGGTACAGGGTCAATGTGCGGGGGCACCGGTTAGTCGAGGTAATTGAGGTAATAAAGTGACTATGCATAGATGATAACAACAGAGAGTGGCAGTTGGGGGGAGGGATGCAATGCAAATAGTCTGGGTAGCCATTTGATTTGATTTTCAGGAGTCTTATGGCTTGGGGGTAGAAGCTGTTGAGAAGCCTCTTGGACCTAGACTTGGTGCTCTGGTACCGCTTGCCGTGCGGTAGCAGAGAGAACAGTCTATGACTAGTGTGGCTGGAGTCTTTGACACTTTTTAGGGCCTTCCTCTGACACCGCCTGGTATAGAGGTCCTGGATGGCAGGAAGCTTTGCCCCAGTGATGTACTGGGCCATACGCACTACCCTCTGTAGTGCCTTGCGGTCGGAGGCTGAAGCAATTGCCATACCCGGCAGTGGTGCAACCAGTCAGGATGCTCTCAATGGTGAAGCTGAGGAACCTTTTGAGGCCATGAGGACCCATGCCAAATATTTTCAGTCTCCTAAGTTTTGTCATGCCCTCTTCACGACTCTTGGTGTGCTTGGACCATGTTAGTTTGTTGGTGATGTGGACAACAAGGAACTTGAAGCTCTCAACCTTCTCCGCTACAGCCCCGTCGATGAGAATGGGGGCGTGCTCGGTCCTCCTTTTCCTGTAGTTCACAATCATCTCCTTTGTCTTGAAGATAGCCCTCTTTGGTAAAAACCCACGTCCATATTATGGCAAGAACAGCTCAAATAAGCAAAGATAAACAACAGTCTATCATTACTTTAAGACACGAAGGTCAGTCAATCTGGAAAACTTCAAGAATTTTGAATGTTTCTTCAAGTGCAGTCGCAAAAACCATCAAGCGCTATGATGAAACTGGCTCTCATGAGGACCGCCACAGGAAAGGAAGACCCAGAGTTTCCTCTGCTGCAGTGGATAAGTTCATTAGAGTTACCAGCCTCAGAAATCGGCAATTAATTGCACCTTAGATTGCAGCCAAAATAAATGTTTCACAGAGTTCAAGTAAACAGACACACCTCAATATCAACTGTTCAGAGGAGGCTGTGTGAATCAGGCCTTCATGGTCGGATTGCTGCAAAGAAACCACTACTAAAGGACACCAATAATAAGAAGAGATTGCTTGGGCCAAGAAACACGAGCAATGGACATTAGACCGGTGGAAATCTGTCCTTTGGTCTGAGGAGTCCAAATTTGAGATTTTTGGTTCCAACCGCCGTGTCTTTGTGAGACACAGAGTAGGTGAACGGATGATCTCCGCATGTGTGGTTCCCACCGTGAAGCATGGAGGAGGAGGTGCGATGGTGTGGGGGTGCTTTGCTGGTGTCACTGTCAGTGATTTATTTTGATTTCAAGGCACACTTTTTTTTTTAATTTTTTTATCCCATTTTCTCCCCAATTTCCGTGGTATCCAATCGCTAGTAATTACTACCTTGTCTCATCGCTACAACTCCCGTACGGGCTCGGGAGAGACGAAGGTCGAAAGCCATGCGTCCTCCGAAGCACAACCCAACCAGCCGTACTGCTTCTTAACACAGCGCGCCTCCAACCCGGAAGCCAGCCGCACCAATGTGTCGGAGGAAACACCGTGTACCTGGCCCCCTTGGCTGGCGCGCACTGCGCCCGGCCCGCCACAGGAGTCGCTGGAGCGCGACGAGACAAGGATATCCCTACCGGCCAAACCCTCCCTACCCCGGACGACGCTATGCCAATTGTGCGTCGCCCCACGGACCTCCCGGTCGCGGCCGGCTGCGACAGAGCCTGGGCGCGAACCCAGATTTCAAGGCACACTTAACCAGCATGGCTACCACAGCATTCTGCACCGATACGACATCCCATCTGGTTTGCACTTAGTGGAACTATCAGGCGGTGTAAGAGCTAATTGACCAAGAAGGATGGAAGGCTGCATCAGATGACCTGGCCTCCACAATCACCCGCAGAGTGAAGGAAAAGCAGCCAACAAGTGCTAAGCATATGTGGGAACTCATTCCAGACTGTTGGAAAAGCTTTCCAGGTGACTACCTCATGAAGCTGGTTGTGAGAATGCCAAGAGTGTGCAAAGCTGTCATCAAGGCAAAGAGTGGCTACTTTGAAGAATCAAAAATATATTTGATTTGTTTAACACTTTTTTGGTTACTTCATGATGCCACATGTTATTTCATAGTTTTGATGTCTTCACTATTATTCTACAATATAGAGAATAATAAAAATAAAGAAAAACCCTGTGTCCAAACTTATGATTGGTACTATATATAGCAACACCTCCCCCATAAGCATTCCTGTCTTTTCTATAGATGTTATATCCTTGTACTGCGGCTGTTGTACTGCGGCTACTGCTGTATCATCAAAGCAATTTTCTAAGTGATTCTCAGAATTGGCTAATATATGAACGTTATCTGATGTTAGCAAGTTATTGATTTCATGAACCATATTTCTGAGGCTACATATATCAATATGGGCTATTTTCAGTCCTTTCCTGGGTAGCTTCTCAGAGATAGACACAATATGGAAAAGAACAGACAAAGAGAAAAACAACAACATACACTTAGCATTAATCAGTTGGTGTGTGTAAGTGTGTTTGTGTGTAAGTGTGCTGTGGGGTTGAAGCTACAAATCTATAGCCTTGGCTCTCTCATCCCTTTCAGGCTTTTGGGAGGGAGGGTGAACAATGAACAACGACCTCAGAAAATTGACGACTATCGGCCTGTGCCTGTCACCTGGGCTGGAGGTGGGTTTTCCAGTCCCGTTGGCGTGCTCCAACTCAACCTTCCTGTGGTCCATCTTCCGTTTCTCCGAGATCATTTCACTCACTTTGTCCTCAGACTCCGTCGAGGTCATGTGGAGATTCTGCACTTCCATCTACAACAATGTTGTTCCGCCTTCGAGATAATCTGATTTCTCCGTCATTGTTATCACGGATTCACATACAGAACTAATGTCCTCTCTCAAATGCTTACAGATTGATGTCATCTTGCCCTTTTTCATGTTTAGACTCACTGAGCAGACCCTGGGAGAACTGAAAACGGGTCAGATTATGTTATTAGTTGACTCCACCAGTATTTGGACACAACAATTGAAGCTATTTCCTTGTTGTTGTAACAACTGCTTATTATAATGGCGGCATAATAATGGCTGTCATGCTCCCCCTGCATCCTTAGGCTTTGAATAGCTCTCAATTTAGACCCAAGGGGCAGCTGAACACAGCCCAGCTCCTGTCACCTTTCCAAATGTGAATATTCTCTCGAGTTTGAGTCAATACAAACTCGTCACCTTAGATGATTGGGTTGGCTGCATAGACACACTTACAAATATGTGACAACAATGTAATGAATGGAAGGCCGTGGACTAAGATGTTTTTCATTTTCTTCCCAGGTTGCATTTCACCTCCAGCCTTACAGAGGGCGGAGCGACCACAGTGTCCATGACAACATCAAGTATATCGTCGACAGGTAGGTGTTGTCTTTGTTTAGAATAACTTTAAACTGAAGTGGACACAAAGTAAAACCTTGTTGAACTTTCTTGTTGAAACAGTAGTTTTCAGACAACATAGACCTTTTTAAAGGACTGAGACACAGTTCACTTCAAATCAAATTCTATTGGTTGTATACACACGTTTAGCAGATGTTATCGCGGGTGTAGCAAAATGCTTGTGTTCCTAGCTCCAACAGTGCAGTAATATCTAACAATACACACAAATCTAAAAGTAAAGGATGGAATTAAGAAATATAGAAATATTAGGATGAGCAATGTCGGAGTGTGTGTGTAATATATATATATGCACACACACACACACACACACACACACACACACACACACACACACACACACACACACACACACACACACACACACACACACACACACACACACACACACCCTAAGTGTATGTAAACTTCCGACTTCCACTGTACGCAAACACACACACACACACACACACACACACACACACACACACACACACACACACACACACACACACACACACACACACACACACACACACACACACACACACACACACACACACTCAGCAAGAAAAGAAACGTCCTCTCACTGTCAACTGCGTTTATTTTCAGCAAACTTAACATGTGTAAATATTTGTATGAACATGCCAGTTCTTGCTGTGAGATGTTACCCTACTCTTCCACCAAGGCACCTGCAAGTTCCCGGACATTTCTGGGGGGGAATGGCCCTAGCCCTCACCCTCCGATCCAACAGGTGCCAGACGTGCTCAATGGGATTGAGATCCGGGCTCTATGCTGGCCATGGCAGAACACTGGCATTCCAGTCTTGCAGGAAATCACGTACAGAATGAGCAGTATGGCTGGTGGCATTGTCATGCTGGAGGGTCATGTCAGGATGAGCCTGCAGGAAGGGTACCACATGAGGGAGGAGGATGTCTTCCCTGTAACGCACAGCGTTGAGATTGCCAGCAATGACAACAAGCTCAGTCCGATGATGCTGTGACACACCGCCCCAGACCATGATGGACCCTCCACCTCGATCCCGCTCCAGAGTACAGGCCTCGGTGTAACGCTCATTCCTTCAACGATAACTGCGAATCCGACCATCACCCCTGGTGAGACAAAACCGCGACTCATCAGTGAAGAGCACTTTTTGCCAGTCCTGTCTGGTCCAGCGACGGTGGGTTTGTGCCCATAGGCGACGTTGTTGCAGGTGATGTCTGGTGAGGACCTGTCTTACAACAGGCCTACAAGCCCTCAGTCCTGCCTCTCTTAGCCTATTGCGGACAGTCTGAGCACTGATGGAAGGATTGTGCGTTCCTGGTGTAACTCGGGCAGTTGTTGTTGCCATCCTGTACCTGTCCCGCAGGTGTGATGTTCGGATGTACCGATCCTGTGCAAGTGTTCTTACACGTGGTGTGCCACTGCGAGGACGATCAGCTGTCCGTCCTGTCTCCCTGTAGCTCTGTCTTAGGCGTCTCACAGTACGGACATTGCAATTTATTGCCCTGGCCACATCTGCAGTCCTCAAGCCTCCTTGCAGCATGCCTAAGGGACGTTCACGCAGATGAGTAGGGACCCTGGGCATCTTTCTTTTGGTGTTTTTCAGAGTCAGTAGGAAGGCCTCTTTAGTGTCCTAAGTTTTCATAACTGTGACCTTAATTGCCTACCGTCTGTAAGCTGTTTTTATTTATTTTACCGTTATTTTACCAGGTAAGTTGACTGAGAACACGTTCTCATTTGCAGCAACGACCTGGGGAATAGTTACAGGGGAGAGGAGGGGGATGAATGAGCCAATTGTAAACTGGGGATTATTAGGTGACCATGATGATTTGAGGGCCAGATTGGGAATTTAGCCAGGACACCGGGGTTAACACCCCTACTCTTACGATAAGTGCCACGGGATCTTTAATGACCTCAGAGAGCCAGGACACCCGTTTAACGTCCCATCCGAAAGATGGCACCCTACACAGGGCAGCGTCCCCAATCACTGCCCTGGGGCATTGGGATATTTTTTAGACCAGGGGAAAGAGTGCCTCCTACTGGCCCTCCAACACCACTTCCAGCAGCATCTGGTCTCCCATCCAGGGACTGACCAGGACCAACCCTGCTTAACTTCAGAAGCAAGCCAGCAGTGGTATGCAGGGTGGTATGTGTCTTAACGACCGTTCCACAGGTGCATGTTCATGAATTGTTTATGGTTCATTGAACAAGCATGGGAAACAGTGTTTAAACCGTTTACAATGAAGATCTGTGACGTTATTTGGATTTTTACAAATTATCTTTGAAAGACAGGGTCCTGAAAAAGGGACATTTCCTTTTTTGCTGTGTTATACTGTATATACACAGAGTTGAAGTCAGAAGTTTACATACACCGTAGCCAAATAAACTGAGTTTAAACGTTTCACAATTCCTGACATTTAATCCTAGTACAAATTCCCTGTCTTAGGTCAGTTAGGATCACCGCTTTAAGAATGTGAAATGTCCGAAATGGATGATGTTGGAAGATAGATGGGAAAGGTTGAGTGGAGCTGAAGGGTGGGACTAATAACAAGATAAACAATGTAGGGCATACGGGATCTGTGAAATGTGTATAGGTGCGGAGCTATTGTGAAATAGCACAGTTACAAGTGGAAATCAAACTGGATGGACAACAGAAATAGAGGAAGGACTAAGAACAAACAAGAGAGAACTATTATAAAGTAGACTGTGTCTGTAAAATGTGTATAAGATGTATAAATTGAAGGTAAAAACAGAAATGTTTATCAGTTTACTCCAATTGGGGGATCGGTGGTAGGGTTTGCGGGGAATAATAATAAAGGTATACTCTTTAAAAAAAGTATGTATGTCTATGTAGGTATGTGTATGTATATATGTGTATATGTATGCATACGTGAATGGATATATATATTTACCCCCAAAAATATGGGGGATTGGAAATGATGCAGACAATTACATTGGAAGCAACATTCTTTCCGCAATATTAAGCTGATCCACCCCCCAAAAAATAAAAAAAATAATAAAAATAAAAAGAATGTGAAATGTCAGAATAATAGTAGAGAGAAGGATTTATTTCAGCTTTTATTTATTTTAATACATTCCCAGTGGGTCAGAAGTTTACATACACTCAATTAGTATTTGGTAGCATTGCCTTCAAATTGTTTAACCTGGGTCAAACGTTTTGGGTAGCCTTCCACAAGCTTCCCACAATAAGTTGGGTGAATTTTGGCCCATTCCTCTTGACAGAGCTGGTGTAACTGAGTCAGGTTTGTAGGCCTCCTTGCTCGCACACGCTTTTTCAGTTCTGCCCACAAAAGTTCTATAGGACTGAGGTCAGGGCTTTGTGATGGCTACTCCAATACCTTGACTTTGTGGTCCTTAAGCCATTTTGCCACAACTTTGGAAGCATGCTTGGGGTCATTGTCTAGTTGGAAAACCCATTTGCGACCAAGCTTTAACTTCCTGACTGATGTCTTGAAATGTTGCTTTAATTTTCCTTTCTCATGGTGCCATCTATTTTGTGAAGTGCACCAGTCCCTCCTACAGCAAAGCACCCCCACAACATGATGCTGCCACCCCCGAGCTTCACCCCCTTTTTCCTCCAAACATAATGATCGTCATTATGGCCAAACAGTTCTATTTTTGTTTAATCAGAACAGAGGACATTTCTCCAAAAAGTACGATCTTTGTCCCCATGTGCAGTTGTAAACTGTAGTTTTTTTTTTTTTCATGCCGGTTTTGGAGCAGTGGCTTCTTCCTTGCTGAGCGACCTTTCAGGTTATGTCGATATAGGACTCGTTTTACTGTGGGTATAGATACTTTTGTAACTGTTTCTTGCAGCATCTTCACAAGGTCCTTTGCTGTTGTTTTGGGATTGATTTGCACTTTTCGCACCAAAGTACGTTCATCTCTAGGAGACAGAACACATCACCTTCCTGAGCGGTATGACAGCTGCGTTGTCCCATGGTGTTTATACTTCGGTACTATTGTTTGTACAGATGAACATGGGACCTTCAGCTATTTGGAAATTACTCCCAAGGATGAACCAGACTTGTGGAGGTCTACAATTTATTTTCTGAGGTCTTGGCTGATTTCTTTTGATTTTCCAATGATGTCAAGCAAAGCGCTACTGAGTTTGAAGGTAGGCCTTGAAATACATCCACAGGTACACCTCCAATTTACTCAAATTATGTCAATTAGCCTATCAGAATCTTCTAAAGCCATGACATAATTTTCTGGAATTTTCCAAGACGTTTAAAAAGGCACAGTCAACTTAGTGTATGTAAACTTCTGACCCACTGGAATTGTGATACAGTGAATTATAAGTGAAATAATCTGTCTGTAAAAAATTGTTGGAAAAATTACTTGTCATGCACAAAGTAGATGTCCTAACCGACTTGCCAAAACTATAGTTTGTTAACAAGAAATTTGTGCAGTGGTTGAAAAACGAGTTTTAATGACTCCAACCTAAGTGTATGTAAACATCCGACTTCCACTGTACACACACGCCTATAAATCCCATTTTTTCATGAGCATGGCCTTATTTCTATTACAGCATATTGGATGACTCTCATTCATATTCCATTCACCCAGTTCAATGTAACAGTGATAGGTTTAGGCTACTACATGACACTCAGATATTCCCTATACGGATCATGAGGTTGCTACAACCTAGCCTTTGAATGAAAGTTTACAACGTAGGTGCACACAGGTTGAGACAAATTTGTAATCAAAGTGACCGCCTTGCACACTCTTGCCTGCATCCAGCTGATATAGTTTGTAATCATTAGTCTAACAGTTGCAAACGAGAGTTTCCATTGGACAAATTCAGGCATGTTTATCCCCATTTTTGTTCCGTTTGCTAGTGACAGTGATAAGTTCAGGGCAGGGTACTGGGCGGAGTCTAGCTAGTGATGGCTATTTAACAGTCTGATGGCCTTGAGATAGAAGTTGTTATTCAGTCTCTCGGTCCTAGCTTTGACGCACCTGTACTGACCTCGCCTTCTAGATGGTAGCAGGGTGAACAGGCCGTGGCTCGGTGGCTGAGGTCCTTGATGATCTTCTTGGCCTTCCTGTGACACCGGGTGCTGTAGATGTCCTGAAGAGCAGGCAGTGTGGTTCCGGTGATGCGTTGGGCTGCGGACGGTGCAGTTGTCATACCAGGCGGTGATACAGCCTGACAGGATGCTCTCAATTGTGCATCTGTAAAAGTTTGTGAGGGTCTTTGGGGCGAAGTCAAATGTATTCAGCCTCCTGAGGTTGAAGAGACAGCGTTGCACCTTCACCACACAGTGATGTATATGCCGAGGAACTTGAAGCTTTTAACATTCTCTAATGCGGCCCCATCGATGTGGATGGGGGCGTGCTCCATCTGCCGTCTCCTGAATGCTAGATAACATGTATATAAATCTAGTATGTGCTTCCTATCTTATTAGGTTACTTCTAGGTAATTTTTTCCATGCAAATATTCAAATCTGTACCAATAATCTCCTGTCCATTTATTTGTGTTTGAAGGTACGGGGACCACGGAGCCTTCTACAAGTTCACCTCTAGCACGGGGAATATTCTGCCTCTGTTCTACATTTATGACTCGTATCTGACGCCGCCCGAGAACTGGTCCGACCTGCTCCACCCCACGGGCTCCCACAGCCTGCGAGGCACGGCGTACGACAGTGTCTTCATCGCCCTCATCGTGGAGGAGCGCCACAAGCACGACATCCTTGCCGGTGGTTTCGATGGCATGTACACGTACTTCGCCTCCAACGGGTTTTCTTTTGGTTCGTCCCACCAGAACTGGATCGCGGTCAAGGCATTCTGCGACGGTAACAACCTGTTATTTATACCTAGCGCCGGGCCGGGCTACATCGACACCGCGGTCAGACCATGGAACAACCACAACACGCGCAACCGCGTCAACGGCCGCTACTACGAGACGGCCTTGCAGGCAGCGCTGAACGTGCGGCCCGAGATCGTCACTATAACGTCGTTCAACGAGTGGCACGAGGGCACACAGATCGAGAGGGCTGTGCCAAAAAAGACGGTGACCAGGTTGTATTTAGATTACCAGCCGCACCAACCTGAACACTACCTGGAGCTCACCAGGAGGTGGGCAGAGCAGTTCAACAAGGAGAAAGAGACATGGCTCATGTGAACTGGCACTGTGTGTGTGAAAGAGAGAGAAAAAGCATGAGTGACTGTAGAGGTTTATGAATGTGTGAAAGACAAGTGAGTGGGAATTGGACTGGTGGAAAAAAAAGAGAACAGGGAGAAATCCTCTTGATTTAACTTTTTTGTTGGCGAAAAATTGCATTATGTGGTAGATTTGGCATATTCTACAGTTGACACTTATGTGCAACAATAAGCTCCCCATCCTGCTTGCCATATCTCTGCCCTGGATTTTGTCTACTGATAACCTCCAGACAAACCCCATCCCTGCTACAAGCATGGATTGACACGTCAATAGTCCAATATACAGTACACTCTGTCCTACTTTGACAAACCACTGCCCAATGTAACCATCTGTTTGAAACAATGCACTCTGGCATGACTTTCCTGTCTGCACAATCCTGAAGTTTTAAAATGATAATTCCAATAAAATAGACCGGGTGACATTTCTAGGATTTGACTTTCATCCCCAAGCCATCTCTTCGTTGGAAAGTATGAGAGAATAAAGAACAGGAGAGAGAAAGGGCTTGTGGAGCTGGACGATTATTTTTTCCTCTTCATTAAGTATAGTCTATTCTCTTCACTCAAAGCAAGTGTGCTCGGTGCCAAGTAAAGGGGTATTTCCTGTGTGGCTTAACAAGGATGTGGAGCTCAAAGATGTCGGGTGAAGCTGTCCCCTAGAAGGTGATCTTGGGTCAGTTTTACATTTGCCCCACTAATGGCTAAGGTTTAGATTGGGGGAGCTGATCCTAGATCGGTACCGAAGGAAACTTAGTTACCGATATAAACCAAAGTGTAAGGGAAAACGGCATGGTTGACCACCAAATGGTTTAATGTCAGTGCACTAGGGAGAGTAAGTGGTTTCACAGAGATGTTGGGGTATCGGAGCATGTGATTGCAGCCAAACCAACTCAGCCAAGAGGAAACGCCATGTCCACAGCAGTTTCCGTTTATCTGAAGACAGAAAACAACCAACACCACCAGAGAGAAACTACATTCAACGAATTTCATATTTTAAGTCGAGCACAATTACCAGTTTTAATAAATGCAATCTGTTCAAAACAAGTTTTTCAGATTCATTCAACATTACAGTTGGGACATTGTCCGTTAAAATAATTTGACATTTTATAGAAATAAACTGTCACTCTCGTGTGCAGGCAATGTAAATGTATAGTCAGGCCAGGCTGGGTACTGGAATATGAATGATAAATTCAGTGTGTATGACCTATTTGTACCTAGGCTTACTGAAATCTTGCTGTCCATTACTAAAATGTAAACCGACAATTTAGGAATAAAAGGATGTGCCCTCTGACTTATCTTTAAAACAAAGACTATCCATTCTGTGAGGGGAAAAAAACAACTTACAGCTGCAGTGTTGTGAGCCATTGCGAGTTAACTCAAGTCACCTGATCCAGCTTGGCAGTCCACGCAGCCACTGTTAATCATTCTCTAACAAACTAGCAGGGGAAGGGAAAAGGGAACACCTACTAAGTTGCACAACAAAATGCATTCAACCAAATTTCATCTTCCACATTTAACCCAACCCCTCTGAATCAGAGGTGTACCGGGGAGCAGTAGATTTTGGGGATCAACTGTCTTGCTCAAGGGCAGAACAGCAGATTTTTCCACCTTGCCGGCTCAGGGTTTTCAAAACAGCGACCTCTCGGGTTACTGTCCCAACGCTCTTAACCACTTGGCTACCTCCTTAATGTATATGCATTGCTGAATACTGACCATCTACATTCCCAACATGTGAGAAGACACCAAAAAAAGCAATTGAGAGTTCTGTTGACGGGAGCTTCTGCAGTAGTTTATCCACCACACTGACATTAACCCAGTGCTACAGGCGAGGAGAGAAAACCAACACAAGCGATCATGATCAGCATAATGCATGCCATTTATTCTCAACAACATACTCTCATTGGTCCATTATACAAACCAGTAATCAGGTATTCATAACCATCAAGCAATAATACACTAGATCACAGCTAACAGGCTGCGTTTACACAGGCAGCCCAATTCTAATATTTTCCCCCCACCCATTGGTCTGACCAATCACATGAGATCTTTTCACAGCTGATCAGATAGGTCAAAAGACCAATTTGTTAAAAAAATATATAAAAATTGGGCTGCCTGTGTAAATGCAGCCTTAGTCTGAAATTGGTTCCAAACCATGTTAAATAAATTCTCCATGAAAATAAAATGCATTTAAACAAATGTTCACATCCCTGAAACTCCAGAATCAGTTCATAAAACACACAGGCTTGATTTAGAAATGCATGAAAAAAAAAACACTTGAAATAACTCAATTAAATAGTAGCTTTGCTTAACCTAGCCATAGCTCAAAATGACAGTAACAGGGGTAGAACTCCAACCGTTACTCTGTACCAAGTCTGCCATTTTAACCCACTAGAGAGGAGGCAAGAGTGGGGTCTTCTGTTGGGTGTAAGCATGCTTGAATAAAACAACCTAGTTTCCACACTATAAAGTCAATTTGTAAAGCAAAGACTGAGTTAAGTGCCCTGGGTTTTCCCATAGAAACAAGAATGCCTGGACAACTAATAACCCAGAAAGACAAAACAAATCCCTTAAGTGAAACCCAGAGCTTTCCACAATAGCCTGCAATCTGCAAAAGGACCGTCCTTCCTTCAGAAAGATGAGCGATTTCGATTTCGTCACTCGCCTCAGCGTTGCAGGCATTGCCATCATTCAGAGTTGCATTTGGCCACGGTAAGCACATGTTCTTGCTGGTTGTACGTTTCAGCGTGTGGTATGAATTTGGAGGGGGCAAACCTCACTGATCCCCTGTGTCTTCTGACAGTCCATATTTGTGCTCCAGCACATCAACTGTGGAAGAGAAGGCACTGAAAGAAAAGAGCAGGGGGTTATCACTTCCACTATACTGTATGTTTAAACTACTACTCACAAAATGTGCTCATGTACTTTTAACTTGGATAAATTAACTCAACGGAATTACCTGAACATAACTCGATTGAAATGTATTAGTCAGTGGCCTGTGATCTGCTGAGCAGGCCAGTATCACTACTCACCAGCCAGGTCTGATGATGCGGTATTTGCCGAGCACCGATAGGTCGACCACTGTTGACCCCAACCGACTCTTGTCTCCTATTGGTCCGCCATCCACCACCACTGCTAACCGGGGCCACAGATCCTGGAACTCCTGTGGAGAAAATCCCTGTATAACTATTTTGCCAAAGCCCTTCTAAGCATCAGTGAAAAATGATGCCCTGACAAACCTTGGTTGGTTGTAGATGATGCAGTCCCACCTCCCCTCCAGTTCATGTTATAAAAACAGTTCTCACACACACACACGGTGGGTTCTCACACACACACACGGTGGGTTCTCACACACACGGTGGGTTCTCACACACACACGGTGGGTTCTCACACACACACACACACGGTGGGTTCTCACACACACACACACACGGTGGGTTCTCACACACACACACACACGGTGGGTTCTCACACACACACACACACGGTGGGTTCTCACACACACACACACACGGTGGGTTCTCACACACACACACACACACGGTGGGTTCTCACACACACACACACACGGTGGGTTCTCACACACACACGGTGGGTTCTCACACACACACACACACACGGTGGGTTCTCACACACGGTGGGTTCTCACACACGGTGGGTTCTCACACACGGTGGGTTCTCACACACACACACGGTGGGTTCTCACACACACACACGGTGGGTTCTCACACACACACACGGTGGGTTCTCACACACACACACACGGTGGGTTCTCACACACACACACGGTGGGTTCTTACACACACACATGGTGGGTTCTCACACACACACACACGGTGGGTTCTCACACACACACACACACGGTGGGTTCTCACACACACACACACAGGGTGGGTTCTCACACACACACACACGGTGGGTTCTCACACACACACACACGGTGGGTTCTCACACACACACACACGGTGGGTTGTCTCTACATACATGTATAGCCACAGTGCTGGAGTGAGAGCTGATGTTGGCGCTGGTGAGGGCAAGAGGTTCCCCACACATCTGGCAGAGGCGTCTCATGAAGGCATGGTCCGGGATGCGCACTCCTACTAACTGGAAGGAACAGGTAAACGCATCATCAACAGCCCAATACATGCAATAAATAACTTACGAAGTGCCAGACCAAAATCGAGCATGCAGAAAAGCAACACACATTTTTAAATTGAGTGGTTTATGAATTATGGTATAATTTGTCATCTTTTAGGGGCAGTGAATTGTCCGTGTCTGTGTAATGGTCCGTGTCTATGGAAGTCTTACCGGAGTGAAGGGATTGAGGTCAGTGTTGAGTACTTCAGCTCGTTCCAGAACTAGAGTGACAGGGCCAGGCAACAGTTCCCCTATGAGCTCTTCCTTGACTGACACCTTACAGTACCTGCCACCATAAGTAAAAGGTCAAAATAGAACATTTAGGCTAGGTTGCAATATTGCCTTTTTCACATTATAGGGCCGACCCAAACCTTACTGTGCTGGCACCGATATTTTCATTTTCACTTGGTCCTTTCCAGCAAGGTAGATTTGATCAACTACGGTGGATGCGTAACAAGGCCAGTCCAGCTCAGCTTGGCTCTATAGTGTGAGTCAGGCATGTTGCAAGACATTGAGACATAAGAACAATTATATGAACACCATGAATGCATGCTTACTTGTAAATGTCTTTGATTTCTCCAACACAAATGGCCAGTGGTTTCTGACCCTTACGTCCTTTGATGTCATACACCTTTTTGATGGCATTGGAATTCTGAGCCAAGCAAGCCAGCCCATATATTGTGTCCGTCGGCACAGCCACAACTTGCCCATCCTTCAGTGCCTTCACTGTTGAATTCAGGATTTCAGCACCATCTACACTTCAAAAGCAAACCATTAGGAATGAAAGGTCTTATGCAAACAGCTTACATTGATTGGTGTATGATCTCATGTCATCACGAGTAGACATTCAACAACCTCCCCCACAACAGAACGTGGCTAATGCAAAGCATTTGACAAAAAGTCTAAGATTGATTTATTGCAGAATACATTAAAAAAAATGTTTAAATGTAACCTTTATTTAACCAGGCAAGTCAGTTAAGAACAAATTCTTATTTACAATGACGGCCTACCCCAGCCAACGCTGGGCCAATTGTGCGCCACCCTATGGGACTCTCAATCAAGGCCGGATGTGATTCAGCCTGGATTCGAACCAAGGACTGTAGTGATGACTCTTGCACTGAGATGCAGTGACTTAGTCCGCTGCGCCACTCGGGAGCCCTAACATGCTCATCAACACCGCTCGCGTGTTGCAAAATAAATTTAAACATACATGTTATTCAATTACTCAAAATTAGAAGAGAGCCTTGCCTTGCCCCCTTCTAATTTCCTTAATTTTGATGACGAACTTTGGCAAAGAGATGCATTTAGACTAATACACTTGAAACAAATATCCAAACCTAAAACTGAAAACATTACTAGTGCCTCCCGAGATAAAAAATAAAATGAAACGCAGCCTAACGTGATCAGAAATCTCAACAAGCAAGCAAGTCGCAGCAATGAAGAATGGAGTGCGTGCGCGTTCAAGCAAGTCGCAGCAAAGAATTGAGTGCGTGCGCGTTCACGCGGGGGGACACAACACCGGTTTGGGTACGGTGTAACACGTGCACTTAGATGAAACCATGAGAATAAGATAGTTAGCTTCTCATATGTACAATCATGACCTCTATTCAACTTACAATATTTTCATTGTAGAACTTTGGCGTTTGAATGGTGACATATTGAACCTACCTTGCAGTCTTTCCTCACACTGGGCAGATGGTCCATTCACGACGGACTGCGGTGACAAGCGAAGCATTTTAGTCATCAGTTCTTTGCACCTAGCTCTTTCGTCTCGGGTCGCTAAGGCTGACTTATAAACCCGTCTTAATATCATGAAGTAAGAACTAAACTTAAAGGTATTCATAGAAAGTGTTGGTGCTACATGCTGTGTCGGCTGATGACATAACATTGACCGTTTTCCGGGTAACGCCCTCAAAACAATGACACGCATTTCCTTAAAGTGAAAGCACACAGCGTTGCTAAACGTTTATAAAATTAGTTAAATTAGTATAAACAAGGTCAAAATGTGCTTTGTAATTTGTATAACAAGTGGCTGATATTCATCCAAACTAATAACAAAATAGTACGGTACATGCCCATTACATCAAATGAACAAGGATGACTTCAGTTATTCAACTTGTACAATGCCTCCAATCAATTACTAATTAGTACAACTATATCACGTGTAACCGACAAGTGTACAGGCCAGGGGTTTTCAAGAGAAACAAAAAATACGTCTGTTCCAGGTAACAGTTTACTACACAAATACCCATATATCTGTTTAGTTGTTTAATTGTAATGTAATTTACATTGTAGATAATATGGTGAGGGCTCAAACTCCCCAAAATGATGAATACAGACTCTTTAAACACACAGGTTGGCAATGGGACTTTAATTTATTCTTCAAAAAGTACCTCTAATTGGAGGTAGTAAACTGAAGGTATCCAGACACTTCATCTAAATAAAATTCATAACCTTATTTATGGTCAACTACATTTATGTGCTTTACTGAATTATGAGGTTTTACATTCTATTGGTCTCTGGTTAGTAGGGTGACTTAACTTCATTTTATTACCAAAAAGTCAACTCCTTGTTTTGGTCAGCACAGTTACTTGAAGACCTCCAAGACCAGTTGGTCTCCCTGAAGGAACAGATGGATCTCTGCAACACTGTTCTGAAGGACTTGGTGGACCTGCGGGGTATTTTAAGGGTATGTTTCTCCATGCTTCAAACTCTGAAAAATGTGTCAACCACAGAACCGAAGTATCTCTCTGAACCCCACAGGAGAAGAACCTTAGTGATGGATCATTCCCTGCTCCGAAGTGACTTTTACTCATGGTGGAAATGTGTATCATTTTGTATGTCAATAAAAACTATCATGGATCATCTAACTTATTTACTTGGGCAAAAATGGGAGACACGTCCGATAAGATTTCATTAGTATTATATTGCTCTCAATTCAAAAAGTAATTGCTTTATTATAAAATACTACTTCATACAAAACAAGCGTAAGCAAACCAATTTCACATGATACGTTCTTTTAAAAATAGAAATCCGTCACTTCTCACTCTTTGGGTGTTGAAGACATTCCTCTGGAAGCTTTAAGTTTCCCCCTCATTTTACACATGCTCAAATAATCATGTGTACTTAACTATGAACAGAATTCCAAAATACAAACTGTGCTTTTTCCAAACTGCCGCCAGTGTTTTGCACCTATGAACTCACCATTCTAAGCATCTGACCATTGGCTACAAACAAATCCCCATTTCAGCTGTTATTTGCCTGACAATTTAACCTAAAGGTTAAGTAAAATGTATTCCATAAAGGCTGAACATGAGACTCAACCCTTGTTTAAACAGCTCTACTGGGGTCAGAACCATGGTTACGTTTACATTTTAGTAATGTAGTAAATGCTCTTATCCAGAGCATTTAGGGTTAAGTGCCTTGCTCATTGGCACAGACAGATTTTTCACCTGGTTGGCTTGGGGATTCGATTCAGCGACCTTCCGGTTATTGGCCCAACACTCTTAACCGCTAGGCTACCTGCTGCTCTGGCCACTGTGGAGCTGGTGCGAGATAAGTGTCTGAAAACGTACCTCTGGGATATTCTACTGTACTCAATTTTACCTTTACACAGATCCATAGAGAAGATTGAAATACTGCTAGTTTTCCCTGAAAACTATAATTTTTGTGCTCCTGCTAGCTAGCAGTATTCACCGTAGCCATTTTGGAATGGCAGTGTCAGCCAATCAGCTAGCTTCTTTGTTCAATGTGACTTGCTCTTGGTCATCACTAGCTGCTACAGACATAGACCCTGCCATTTCTCTTCTCAAAATGTGGTTTTAAACCTAATCACACTGTCAACCTTAAATAAATTAACATTTTTGTTTTCATGAATTCAGTCATAAACCCCACCTATTTATTCCATTTCTCTCCCCAAAATGTAATTTTAAACCTAACCTTAACCGCACTGCTAATCTTATGCCTAACCCTTTCCTTAAATTAAGAAAGCTTGTTTTCATGACGTTTTACAATATAGCCAATTTTGACTTTGTGGTTGTGGTAACTAGTGGATATCTGTGCTATTCCATAATGGCTGCTGTGGCTACTGCTAGCTAGCATGAGGATGAAAAGGGCAATTTTTTTTGGAGTACAGTGGCATATCCCATCCCTGCATTGAGGTACGTTTTCCCACCCATATCTCGTGCTGGCTCCAGTGTCTTAATGTAACCAAGATTGCATTTTGAGCCTAGTGCAGCTCGGTGTAAACAAGCATAACAGTAGGGTCAGTATCTTCTAGCAAAGGTAGAACCAGCACTTTCAATTCTAACAATTGGTCTAAACTGTTAAATTGGGTTAACAAATCGGGTCCAAATTTGTATCACCCTTACAGATTAACGTAAAGTTAATTGAGATGACTTGAGCAAAAATAGCACATACAGTATGAGAACACAAGAAAAGATGCTTGTTTTTCACCCAAAACTTTTAAAAAGATGCAGCGTACAACATGACACAAATAATTCTTACAACAGAATCATATTGTAGTAATTTTTCCAGAAGCAAATCCAGTTAGTGTTTAACCAGGTAACTCACATGGGAGGCAAAACAAGTACATGTAAAAATGACACGATTCAATATTCAATGGAAAGCAATGGGGGTAAAATAAAAATAAAAATTTCAATGCCCAGGCTCACAGCCCCACCTCAAACATGATACATCACACATAATAAATTGGACCTTCACATAAAATGGATGATCATGGTGATCAAAATAGGATGCCAAGTTGGTCATACCGCTAAGTTGAATACTGAAAGATTGGTGAGCAAAATTGGTTACGTACATGGAGCTTCGCAAATGAGAAAGTTGAGCCTTCAAAGTTGACATTAGCAAACCTGAATATTGATTTAACAGAATTACTTGGACCAAGACATTGACGTAAAAGGTTGGTCATGACTTTTGTTGCATTTTGTACTTTAAGGAATACTGCAGTCAAATCATTGCATAGATATTTTCTTTAAAAAAGGTATGCATCGAATTGGATGTGAACATCTTGAGGGCAGTAAGAGAGTGGGTCAGGGTTCATATTTACAATACATCAAGTTATTGACCAGCATTGTGAGGGGGAATACCTATACCGAACAAAAATATTAATGCAACATGTAAAGTGTTGGTCCCTTGTTTCATGAAAATAAATAAAAGATCCAAAAAATGTTCCATACACCCAAAATGATTCTCTCTAATTTCATGCATAATTTTTTTTTACATCCCTGTTAGTGAGCATTTCTCCTTTGCCAAGAGAATCCATACACCTGACAGGTGTGGCATATCAAGAAGCCAACTAAAAAGCATGATCATTATGCTGGGCACATGATGTCAAGTTGAGGGAGCGTGCAATTGGCATGCTGACTGCAGAAATGTCCACCAGAGCTGTTGCCAGAGAATTGAATGTTAATTTCTCTACCATAAGCCACATCCATCGTTTTAGAGAATTTGGCAATACGCCCAACTGCAGGCCACGTGTTACCACACCAGCCCAGGACCTCCACATCCAACTCCTTCACCTGTGGGATTGTCGGAGACCAGCCACCGAGACAGCTGATGAAACTGATGATTATTTAGGTCTGTAATAAAGCCCTTTTGTTGGGAAAAACTCATTCTGATTGGCTGGGCCTGGCTCCCCAGTGGGTGGGCCTATGCCCTCCCAGGCCCACCCATGTGAAATCCATAGATTAGGGCCTAATGAATTTATTTAAAATGTACTGATTTCCTTTTCTGAACTAACTCCGTAAAATCTTTCAAAAATGGTTGCGTTAATATTTTTTATTTAGTATAATAAAATAAAATAATTATTTAACATTTGATAATTCACATTCTAGTGGACCCAATTTTAAGTGCTAACTACATGAATCAATATTCCAGGTCATCAAGTTTTGGTATCGGTTAAATCTCAAAACAGGAAAAGGGCAAAGCCCATGTTAGTTTACACATTTCTCCTACTCAGGTATGCCAGACAAAGATTTCCTGCGTACTCGGTTATCCTATGATACATGATGACGCCTAGGTTGGGTCTCAGTCACTCTTTACATGCTAAATAATAGAACATGATAGCTGCTGTCAATCAATGCCTGTGAAGTAGCAATTAAAATGTTGATGTAATTACAATTTCCAACTACAACATTGATGTAGTGATCTGTAAAATAAAGTATTAAGTTGTCTACAATACAGTACTACAAAAAAAATTCAGTCTACAGTATATTTCTGCAGTAACATCTTCACATAAAAAATGACAACAGAAAAATAATAATTGGGGGATCATTTGATTTGTTGGCACATTTATCTGTTAAATCTTCCAACAAAAAATGAAGCATTTCTTTTCAATGTAATTTTGTCCACTTGTAGACAGCTGCTAAAAGGCATTGAACAAGACTAGATGAACAGGAGGAAAGTCAGGCAGCGTGTCCAAATCAAGCCATAGGCAAAGATTGACAAGACAAGGAGCCAGCTCAGTAAGCCACAGCAAGTGAGATATCCTGTAGTAAGGCAAGTTTGCTCTACACATGATATTTGGGCATAATGCCTTCTCTCCAATTATTTTTGTTGTTGTTTTATAAATCATTGCATTATGTCCCATGTGAAACAATATCGTCATATACTCTAAGAAAGTTACTTACAGTTGCATTTGAAAATAAATACTATGTTGACTGCACAGAAGCCAATGGCCCTAAAACTAACCATTATAAGGCTTCATTTTATACTCTTCTGCATAAGATGTGTGAGCATCTGCATGGGGGCAGAATGCAAAGACAAAGGGCAGCGCAGGGGGTATTGTCTTTAGTTTCCAAGGTTCAAGTCTACATATTCAAAATGTATATACAAAACAAATACATTCTAAAACAAGCTGAAGGAATGTGTTCATATATTTAAATGTAATGTATTTACACCATCAACACCCTTCAGAAACCCCTTCTGACAGCAGTGGTATTTAAATATTGTCATAGTAATAACGCAGATAACTAGTCATTTAAGACAGTGCACAAAGAGGGGAGAGTGCAGCCGAAAAAGGGGGCTACTACAATCGATGGGCATCCGGGCAGTTGACTGCTAAAATGTCTAAATGGACAATCTCTTATTAAATAAAGGAAAATCTCAAGCTGTATAAATTAGATATGCCACGATGCATCCCTGAGTGGGTCCAAATTCATAGAGAAACAGTGTTGTGAGCAATTATTTTCATAATTGTTTCATGATTTCATTGTGAAGACATTTTGCTGACCAAAACTCAATTTAGGACCTTTGACAACCTTAATATACAATTAATTGCGTTGTGTTGAAACAG
The DNA here is from genome assembly GCF_029448725.1 of Salvelinus fontinalis. Classification (NCBI taxonomy): domain Eukaryota; kingdom Metazoa; phylum Chordata; class Actinopteri; order Salmoniformes; family Salmonidae; genus Salvelinus; species Salvelinus fontinalis. Next base: position 28,954,328 of record NC_074702.1, on the reverse strand, counting down.
CTTTCTGAAACAGATTGAGAGAAGCTTCATAAAACAAAAATCAGTAACAGGGGGGACTAAAAAAGAAACCTTGGGCGAAAAGTGGAATAAATTAACAATGATTACAATGATGATGAATAAGCTGTGACTTGATGACAGTCTAAGGTCAGAGATTTTGATATTTTTTCTCCAATAAATAAAAATTATTGACAAATTAAATATTAAGTTATAGGCTTATTACTATTGTATTTACTTCTAAATTATATTTAAAAAGGCAAGCAAATTGTGTCACAGGCAATTTCTTTTTCAATTAGTAAATATACCTGTAAAGAAAGACAAAAACGAACAAAGCAAGACAAAAGACAAAACAATGATCTAGACTACACTAGCTAATTTAGGTAAAACACTGGAAATGACTCTTCACATTATGGCATTAGCAAGACATTGCTTTTAAGGGAATGGCAACACTGCCACACTAATTCCTTGTAGGAAATATAGTTGATGAAATTCCAATTCACTTCACATGCAGTGCATTCTGGTCAATCACTTACCAACTAATCATAATAGTTACAGTTAAGAACTATTGTACAGTACATGGATATAGACAATGTTTTGTTGCTCTCAGGAATCAGCTTAACGCCATAATAGAAGCACACAATAGTTCCTCGGGCCTTTCAAATGATCAGTGCTTAGGACCTTGTTTGATGGAGAGCCAGCCAATTAAGAACACTTTTCTAGACTGGCATGCATTTTGCGGCCTTTTCAAAATAAGCCCCCTCATTAAGTTCCACTTACAATACTTGAAAAGCAGATGCGTAGTGGGTGAATCGGCAAGTACGGCTGCATATGTGCATATGCACACTCCCTTTAATTTAACAATGGTAGAAACTCCCTCTGCCCAACGCTTACACAAAAATGCTTTTAAATCCATGACTGGGAGTATGCAAGAGAAGAGTGGAGAATAGGGACCACTAGGGGCTGGTGGTGGTGCTAGTGCCAGCGGTGGCCATAGTGAAGTTATCATTGCTGGTCACCAGTAGCAAAGCTTCGATGTTGGCCGTGCTCTCGGGGCTCTGCAGAGACAGGAAGTCCGACACGGATGGTTTGGCCACCATGGACGTGATGGTGGGGGGGTTGGTGGTCGCCGTGGCCACCCCTGGGGGGAACGTCTGTACAGAGGTTGAGGGGGAGGGGCTACCCGGTCCTAGTACCGCTCCTGTTTGGGGAAGAGGAGGGGACTCGTTCACTTCCGAGGTGAGCGGTGGGAGGCAGCACAAGGGGGAAGAGGGTGCCGGGGGGGGTACGGGGGGAAAGGGCAGTGTCACGGGAGCGGGGGGCGGTAGAGGAGCGGGGAGCACTGCGGGCTGTTGTTGTCGTGCTGTCGAGGCGTTGCTGCTCTTGTTGGAGAGCTTGTCTTTAGCAGAGTCCCTGCAGGCACACTGGCACTGGCAGGACTCCTCCTGTTTGATGATGATGATGGGCAGGCTGAGGCCGATCTGCTGGACAGAGTTGCCTGTAACACATTACAAAACAAGGGTTGTATATTTCATTAGGCACGAAACGGAAGGAAACGGTTCAAAACCCAGTGAACACTCCAATAAGAAACGCCTGTTTTTGTTTTCTTTTGCACAACACTTTGAAATACAATGTACCCTAATCAACACAAACAGGAGCTATAGCATAACTACAGACCAAGCCTGCTCTCCAATAACATCCAATCCTATGTAATTCAAATTTCATTAAAATGCTACTAGGGGACATCAAATTAATTTGTGCCATGTAAATACATTCAACATGGATGACTTTTCTAAATGACGGACTAGTTTGCTTTTTAAATATCCTGATTCATTAAACATTGGTAGGCTACCCCACATGAAAAAAATACTACAGTACTTACTATATAATTCTGTAGTATACTTAAGCAATAAAGCCAGAGGAGGTGTGGTATATGGCCAATATACCACGGCTAAGGGCTGTTATTCGCATGATGCAACGTGGAGTGCCTGGACACAGCCCTTAGCCGTGGTATATTGGCCATATACCACAAACCTCCGAGGTGCCTTATTGCTATTATAAACTGGTTACCAACATAATTGTGGCAGGGTCTACAGTCTATCACGGATTACAAAAAGAAAACCAGCCCCGTCGCGGACCAGGATGTCTTGCTCCCAGACAGGCTAAATATCTTTTTTGCCCGCTTTGAGGACAATACAGTGCCACTGACACGGCCCGCTACCAAAACCTGCGGGCTCTCCTTCACTGCAGCCGAGGTGAGTAAAACATTTAAACGTGTTAACCCTCGCAAGGCTGCAGGCCCAGACGGCATTCCCAGCCGCGTCCTCAGAGCATGCGCAGACCAGCTGGCTGGTGTGTTTACGGACATATTCAATCAATCCTTATCCCAGTCTGCTGTTCCCACATGCTTCAAGAGGGCCACCATTGTTCCTGTTCCCAAGAAAGCTAAGGTAACTGAGCTAAACGACTACCGCCCCGTAGCACTCACTTCCGCCATCATGAAGTGCTTTGAGAGACTAGTCAAGGACCATATCACCTCCACCCTACCGGACACCCTAGACCCACTCCAATTTGCTTACCGACCCAATAGGTCCACAGACGACGCAATCGCAACCACACTGCACACTGCCCTAACCCATCTGGACAAGAGGAATACCTATGTGAGAATGCTGTTCATCGACTACAGCTCAGCATTTAACACCATAGTACCCTCCAAACTCGTCATCAAGCTCGAGACCCTGGGTCTCGACCCCGCCCTGTGCAACTGGGTCCTGGACTTCCTGACGGGCCGCCCCCAGGTGGTGAGGGTAGGTAACAACATCTCCACCCCGCTGATCCTCAACACTGGGGCCCCACAAGGGTGCGTTCTGAGCCCTCTCCTGTACTCCCTGTTCACCCACGACTGCGTGGCCATGCACGCCTCCAACTCAATCATCAAGTTTGCGGACGACACTACAGTGGTAGGCTTGATTACCAACAACGACGAGACGGCCTACAGGGAGGAGGTGAGGGCCCTCGGAGTGTGGTGTCAGGAAAATAACCTCACACTCAACGTCAACAAAACAAAGGAGATGATTGTGGACTTCAGGAAACAGCAGAGGGAGCACCCCCCTATCCACATCGACGGGTCAGTAGTGGAGAAGGTGGAAAGTTTTAAGTTCCTCGGTGTACACATCACGGACAAACTGAATTGGTCCACCCACACAGACAGCGTTGTGAAGAAGGCGCAGCAGCGCCTCTTCAACCTCAGGAGGCTGAAGAAATTCGGCTTGTCACCAAAAGCACTCACAAACTTCTACAGATGCACAATCGAGAGCATCCTGTCGGGCTGTATCACCGCCTGGTACGGCAACTGCTCCGCCCACAACCGTAAGGCTCTCCAGAGGGTAGTGAGGTCTGCAGAACGCATCACCCGGGGCAAACTACCTGCCCTCCAGGACACCTACTCCACCCGATGTCACAGGAAGGCCATAAAGATCATCAAGGACAACAACCACCCAAGCCACTGCCTGTTCACCCCGCTATCATCCAGAAGGCGAGGTCAGTACAGGTGCATCAATGCAGGGACCGAGAGACTGAAAAACAGCTTCTATCTCAAGGCCATCAGACTGTTAAACAGCCACCACTAACATTTAGCGGCCGCTGCCAACATACTGACTCAACTCCAGCCACTTTAAAAATGGGAATTGATGGAAATTATGTAAAAACGTACCACCAGCCACTTTAAACAATGCCACCTAATATAATGTTTACATACCCTACATTACACATCTCTTATGTATATGTATATACTGTACTCTATATCATCTACTGCATCTTGCCATCTTATGTAATACATGGACCACTAGCCACTTTATACTATGCCACTTTATGTTTACATACCCTACATTACTCATCTCATATGTATATACCGTACTCTATACCATGTACTGCATCTTGCCTATGCCGTTCTGTACCATCACTCATTCATATATCCTTATGTACATATTCTTTATCCCTTTACACTTGCGTGTATAAGGTAGTAGTTGTGGAATTGTTAGGTTAGATTACTTGTTGTTATTACTGCATTGTCGGAACTAGAAGCACAAGCATTTCGCTACACTCGCATAAACATCTGCTAACCATGTGTATGTGACTAATAAAATTTGATTTGATTTGATTTGAATTAGAGCAGTAAAAATAAATGTTTTGTCATACCCATGGTATACGGTCTGAAATACCACGTCTTTCAGCCAATCAGCATTCAGGGCTCGGACCACCCAGTTTAAAATTAAGCAATAAGCCCCGAGGGGGTGTGGTATATGGCCACTATACCACGTCTAAGTGCTGTTCTTAAGCAGGACACAACGTGGAGTGCCTGTACACAGCCCTTAGCCGTGGTATATTGGCCATATATCAGAAAACCCAGAGGTGCCTTATTGCTATTATAAACTGGTTACCAACATAATTAGAACAGTAAAAATAAATGTGTTGTCATACCCATGGTATACGGTCTGAAATACCACAGCTTTCAGACAATCAGCATTCAGGGCTCGAACCACCCAGTTTATAATATGGTATACATACTATAGTACTTACTGTAATGTTTTCGCTGAATTTATTGTAGTGTAGTGTTTTTTTTGTGTGGACATGATTAGTATACCGTAGTATTTACATAAAGTGGGGGCTTTCTCCTTGAGGAAACCTACTGGACAAATACTAAAACAGCACATTTTCCATAACCTGTAGGTAGGTAGGACCGTGGTCTGAACAAATAGTTCAGAGCTTCAGCTCTTTTCTAAAACCTGAAGGGAACACAATCTTTGTAGGTTTCTCCCTTATGGGTGGCACAAATTGGGATATGGGGAAGGGGAATGGGCAGACTATATGCAAATTAAATACATTAGTATTGCTATAGTTAAAAACTAGTGTTTTTGCAAACTGTACCGTTTTTGCAGACATTACTGTAGTATTTACTATAGTGTTTTACCATATACTACAAAATGATATAGTGAGTACTGTACATGATCAAGGGATACTACAGTGTGTAGTATATTATTCTACAGTATACTATAGTATTTTTTTATGTGGGTCAGGGCAGCATTATTGCTGTTAATAATCACACTGGTAAAAGTAGGGGACAAATCTCACCTGAATTTCCTCCCACTGGTATGGCTGTGGTAAAGAAGACCTTCTCCACTTTTGGACCTCCATGTGGCTGGAAACAAACAACATTGATGTCCACACAAATGCATCAGCACCCAACCAAACTATCAATTCAATGTTAACCGGCATGTCAAACCGGCACTCTTACCGCTTGCTCTGGGTTCTGTTGGCTGTTGGCAGCGGTGTTAAGGATCCACTGCAGGTTCTGGTCGGACATGACGATGCTGGGCTGCAGCAGGCTCTGGGTGTGGCTGTGGCTTGGGGCGATGGTGGGGGCAGAGGCTGGGGGCGCCAGGGCAGGGTTGGTGTTGCTGGCCAAAGGCACGGTGTGTGTGTGAGCCAGGGCGGGCAGCGGCACAGTCTCTGTGGGGGTGGCAGCGACTACAGGGCCCAGAGCCGCGTTGGCGAGGGTTGGGCCTGGCACCACTACTGGCGCAGCAGAGGGCACTATTGGAGCGGTTTGGGCAGGCAGCGCCACGTAGGGGGCAGGCACATCTGGTGTCTGCAGGGCAGTGGGTAAGGGTACGAAGGTGGCAAGGGGCTGGGTGGAGCTGATTGTGGTAACATTACTAATGGTTGCAGGAGATGCTGGCGGTTGGGAAGAGGGGGTTTGGCTAACAGGGAGCTGGGAGGAAGCCTCCAGGACAGTGGTGGAGGTGGTGTCGGAGTGAGGGTGAGAGCGTGGGTGGGAACAGGAGGATGAGGAGGAAGGGACGAGGGAGAATGAGAAGGAGATGGGGGTGGATCCATCGCCCATGGTGGACTGACCAGTCTCCTGGCCAAAGGCTTCGACAAGTCTCTCTGAAAAATATCAACAAATTCAAAAAGAGCAAAAGTTAGCCTGAAAATGCACTGAAATCAACCCGAGTTAGTTTATAGATTGTGATGGGTACTTGCCGTGAGGATGTGCATCGTCTTGACTGACACTGTTCTCCGGACTCTGGAACATGAGCTCGAAGATCCTCACAGGGGTAACACTGCTCAAGTCCAAGTTCTGAGAATGTAACACAGATGTATCAAAGCATTACGCGATAATACATGTCTGTCTTACAATACATCTTTATTGGTCCTTTATACAGAAACAAAATAAATATGTTTGTTTTTGCTGTCATAGTAACCCACCACAAAATAAAGTGTTCATACATGGACAAAAGCAGAAGGACCTATAAAGTCAAATAAGGGCTGATGAAATAATGCACGCACACTCACATTGTGGATGTTTTCTCTGAGCTCCGAGTCAGTCGAGATGAGGCTCAAGTCACTGAGGCACAGTGAATGATTTGCATCCTGTAATTAGAGAGGAATAGGCCCAAATTAAATGTTCCACTGCCTAGAAACATTAACAGAACGAGACATTGGAGAAGCCAAGAAGCCTTCCTTTATTGAGCAAAAGCCGTCTAAAGTCATAAAGATGCATAAGGATAGAAGGTAGATCATAAAAACATAGAATGTAGATCATAAAAACAATCAAAACAGACTGTACTGACAGCAGGCACAATGTTGTAGGTACAAATAAATGAGTTTACCCATAAAAACCCCCCGGATATCTTAAAATGACTTCGCAGGCTAATCCATGTTAAAAAATACTAACAACACACTCTATTCAGTCACTTTTATCAAAGAGTGAGTGCATACTTTAAAAAAAATAATTGGTGGCCGTAGAGGGAATCGAACCCACGGCTATGACGTTGCTAGCGCCATGCTCTTACCAAAAATGAGCCACACATGATCTGTCTGAAATAGATGCTTTGATTTATGTATGGCTCACCTCGGACAGGGGGTGTGTGAGGGTGACACTGAAGGGCTGGCCCTTGTCCCCATGGCCCCTGACGTGACTCTTCAAACTGTACTGGCTGCTGAATGCTTTCTCACAGCCGTTGCTGGGACAATTGAAAGGCTTCTCCCCTGAGAAGGAAGGATGGTGGGGGAAGGGCGTAGGGAGCGAGACGAGAGAGAAGGGAGGAAGGAAGAGGGTCACCTTCACTGTATGCCAAGGGAAATGACTTTCAAAAAGTAATGTTAAAAAAGTAATGTTACATCAAACGCTATCATTTCCTAATATAAAATATTGGAAAATGTTACGAGATATTAAGCGCTACTCTCTGTCTCGGAGGTGTGGAATGTGGATTAATGATTGGTTGATTGTCATTCTGAGATTTGACTGAGAATTTATTTTCTAAACAGAAGTAGTAGTAAAGCGTACCTGTGTGTGTCCGCACGTGCGTCTTTAGGTGATGGCTGGCAGCAAACGCCTTGCCGCAACCATCATGGTCACACCTAGAGGGAAGATCACACAAATAATCGGTCAATGTAAGCCAAACAGCAATAGAGAAAAACCTGTGGAGATTAAGCTGACGAAGAATAACTTAAAAATGCGGAAATTAGAAAAGCTGGTGCATAATATATATATACACTGTTCAAAAAAATAAAGGGAACACTTAAACAACACAATGTAACTCCAAGTCAATCACACTTCTGTGAAATCAAACTGTCCACTTAGGAAGCAACACTGATTGACAATAAATTTCACATGCTGCTGTGCAAATGGAATAGACAACAGGTGGAAATTATAGGCAATTAGCAAGACACCCCCAATAAAGGAGTGGTTCTGCAGATGGTGCCCACAGAGCACTTCTCGTTCCTATGCTTCCTGGCTGATGTTTTGGTCACTTTTGAATGCTGGCGGTGCTTTCACTCTAGTGGTAGCATGAGACGGAGTCTACAACCCACACAAGTGGCTCAGGTAGTGCAGCTCATCCAGGATGGCACATCAATGCGAGCTGTGGCAAGAAGGTTTGCTGTGTCTGTCAGCGTAGTGTCCAGAGCATGGAGGCGCTACCAGGAGACAGGCCAGTACATCAGGAGACGTGGAGGAGGCCATAGGAGGGCAACAACCCAGCAGCAGGACCGCTACCTCCGCCTTTGTGCAAGGAGGATCAGGAGGAGCACTGCCAGAGCCCTGCAAAATGACCTCCAGCAGGCCACAAATGTGCATGTGTCTGCTCAAACGGTCAGAAACAGACTCCATGAGGGTGGTATGAGGGCCCGACGTCCACAGGTGGGGGTTGTGCTTACAGCCCAACACCGTGCAGGACGTTTGGCATTTGCCAGAGAACACCAAGATTGGCAAATTCGCCACTGGCGCCCTGTGCTCTTCACAGATGAAAGCAGGTTCACACTGAGCACATGTGACAGACGTGACAGATTCTGGAGACGCCGTCGAGAACGCTCTGCTGCCTGCAACATCCTCCAGCATGACCGGTTTGGCGGTGGGTAAGTCATGGTGTGGGGTGGCATTTCTTTGGGGGGCCGCACAGCCCTCCATGTGCTCGCCAGAGGTAGCCTGACTGCCATTAGGTACTGAGATGAGATCCTCAGACCCCTTGTGAGACCATATGCTGGTGCGGTTGGCCCTGGGTTCCTCCTAATGCACGACAATGCTAGACCTCATGTGGCTGGAGTGTGTCAGCAGTTCCTGCAAGAGGAAGGCATTGATGCTATGGACTGGCCCGCCCGTTCCCCAGACCTGAATTCAGATGAGCACATCTGGGACATCATGTCTCGCTCCATCCACCAACGCCACGTTGCACCACAGACTGTCCAGGAGTTGGCGGATGCTTTAGTCCAGGTCTGGGAGGAGATCCCTCAGGAGACCATCTGCCACCTCATCAGGAGCATGCCCAGGCGTTGTAGGGAGGTCATACAGGCACATGGAGGCCACACACACTACTGAGCCTCATTTTGACTTGTTTTAAGGACATTACATCAAAGTTGGATCAGCCTGTAGTGTGGTGTTTCACTTTAATTTTGAATGTGACTCCAAATCCAGACCTCCATGGGTTGATAAATTTGATTTCCATTGATCATTTTTGTGTGATTGTGTTGTCAGCATATTCAGCTATGTAAAGAAAAAAGTATTTAATAAGAATATTTCATTCATTCAGATCTAGGATGTGTTATTTTAGTGTTCCCTTTATTTTTTTGAGCAGTGTATATATTTTGGTGCGCCACAAAGCAGTGTCATGCCCCTCTTCCAATACAAAACCATATATCTAACTATTCAGAACAGATGAAAGATATAATCCCCTCAAGGTGCATTTTTCCCACTCCATTAGGCTACATTTGTTTATATGCATAGAAGACCTCATATCAAGAAAAAGGCATCCTCATTCAAACATGACCAGATAATGTCCTTGCTTTATATTCAAGGCAGCGGTCTTCCTCCCCTTGTAAAACATAAACAACAGTGCGTGCGTGGAGTCGGAGAACTCACCGGAATGGTTTCTCCCCTGTATGAGTGCGAATGTGCTTCCTCAGGTCACTGAGTGTGGTAAAGTACTTTGTGCATCCCTCCGATTCACAGTTGAACGTCTTCCCCGTGTGCAGTCTCTGGTGCGCTTTCAGTCTGCCGAGAGGAGATAATTACAATCAACCACGGGGAAGATTTAAAAAGGAGCTACGTGTAACGTTTGGGGGATAAATTCAATTTCCTTGTCGTTTTTGAAGAACACGTCTTAGAGATAGCTTATTACTGCTTTCTAACCGTGTCATAATTGTATTCCTTTACTACAAATATAATAACTGACATTTAAATGGTAGGCCTACTTCCAAGTGGAAATGTAGCTCTGTTAATAAGAGCAAAAATATTGAGCTCCTGAAAATGCTCTCACCGTCTTGAATTAAATAAACATTCCAAAAACATTAGAACACAGCAGACTGTTAATGTGCAAACACTTGGGCCTGGAAGATTAGGTAGCACTCCAGAGAAAGAGACCAAATTGGAAAATAACAACCTAATCTTGCTTTAAAAACTTTAAGGACACAATCCAGGGTCATGTTGATTAGGGGAAGCAATGGAAAACCAAAATTAGCAATTCTTATTGGACAAGTCTAGGTAGTCCTTCCCTGTTTCAGTCGGTTTTCATCTGTTTAGTGCCTAATGAAAAAGGACCCGTAGCCTAGTAGAAATGTAGTGCCACCGTTTCTCTTATAGGAGAGGACAGGGCAACATGGTTCTGACAAGAGAAAAGTCATGTGATTAGGGGGAAACAACACATTGGCTTGGCTGTGCTGATAAATGGACCCTGACAGGGGAGTCGATGGTGGCACGCTTCCACCACCGCCTGTCTCAGTGGCCTTCGGTTCAATGTCACAACACTGGAGCCACTGGCTGACTAGCCTACTACTGGCCTAGCTGAGGGCCTCCATTTATTACGCCTTCATTGAGTGCTAAACCGAAGAAGCTAAATGTAGCAGACACTACAAAACCAAGAACTCAGTCAAATTAGAAAACTAAATTGGGAGATAAAACAAAGTCCAAATCACTGTAAGGTCTACTGCTGTGGGGTCTACCTGTTGTATTCGGCGCATGTGACTAATAACATTTTATTTTGATATTAGGCTAGAACACCCAACAATGCACAAAAGCACTGTTCAGTACTTAGACTGACAAAATGCTTGGGCCGACAGACAAACTGTGCTGTAGATAAGAAAAGCAAGCACATCCTCTTCTTTTGATACATCCTTCTTTATGCTATGTCAGACTGAATGAAGAAACTAGGCCTAGGGCTGGCACGATTACCATATAACTGCGTAACTGACGGTTATGGATGAAGGCCGTCATAAAAATAGCCAGGTTTTTTTGTGGAACTAACGGCTGACTGAAGATGGGAAAAGTTTTGCTATTAGAACAGTTATTACCGTGACATCGATAAATTAGTTGACCAATAACAGTCAACCAAAACACCATGAGTGTCACAGCCCTAAACCTACACATTGTTTGCTAATCTACTATGGAAGAATACCTCTGAATGGGTGTAGGCAGGGCAGAAAATGTACACCTGCCACATGCAGGTAGATTTAGGTATTGGCGGGTAAGAATGTCTATTTTACCAACAACTTGCACGGCTCTACAGTGAGAGCGTTACATTCGTAAATAAAAATAGTCAAAAGTTAAGTATGAGCATCTGCGGGTTAGAAAGATGCTGCAATAGCATTTCCAAATGATTTGTGCTGTTTTGTTTCAAAACTACTAAATCGCACAAATAATTACAAATCCTATATCCCACCTCGCGTAGCAACACTGCCTGGCAGGGGAGCTGTGCGCACTGAGTGAAGCGCTGATAGATTCATTTTTAGTGGCGCTGCAAACACACCGCCAGCCCACTCATTAGGCAGGATTAGGCGTCCGTTTACGGCGGCAGATTGACGAGGGCGGCATTTTCCGAGCCAAACTGGCCAAGATGCACCTCCAACAACAACAAATAAAAACTAACTTAATTCTGCCCAAAAAGAATGACAATTTCTCTCAACCAGTGGCATATTGGCTTTTTAGGTGAGTGCTGATGCCGCCTTTTGATAAGCAGTGGCCACTTTTTGAAGGCAGGGCGCAAAATATTTTGACTGTCCATTCCCAACACTATGGTTCAGAATTTGTACGGTCTAAACCAGCCTTGATTTGGGCCCAAACATAGACATCTATAAATTACTTATTTTCAACTTTCAATCAAAACGAAAAAAAATTGCCTGATTTCAACATCCGGAAAATACATTTTCAACATCAGGAAAATAAGTATATTTTCACCTTTCATTCAGAACCTAAATTTGAACGTCTCTTCAATGTCTGAAAAATAGTTGTTTTTTTAAACGCCATTTCACTTACTGGGACGGGGTAAAAATGAAAAATGTGTCTAAATTAGTCTTTGTCCTTGTGTTTATTGGCTATTTACATTGTTTTGTTCACAAGCTCGGTTGTTTTTCAACATTAGTTGAGTCTGCTGCTTCAACTGATACCGACGAGACACCCTAGTCTGATCCCAAATCACAGACACACGTGTGACACGACTCAAGTGGCCCCATTACCATGGTAAACCTTCCAACCTTAAAGAGGCTGCTGAACATTTTGGATGAAATAATGAAATTGAGTAATATACCACATTACTTCTAATACATTTCTTGTTTAAGAAAATTAACAAGCATGGTCATCTGTTGTTTTGTGTTTTTTTTTTAATGGTAAAGAATCTGAGTGGCTGTGGATGGTGGACCAAAAAATACATTTTAGGCCACAAGTGTAGACTAGATATGTCACTTTACATATTTATATATTGTATCTATTATCTTAGCTATTATCTATTTTACATGTAATTTATTACCTGTTACCTTTGATCTATTATCTATCCATCTTTAGTATAGGACTACATATACAGGTAACTGCCAAAATAAAGGAAACACTTGAGTAAATGAGGGATACAAAGTATACTGAAAGCAAGTGCTTCCACACAGGTGTGGTTCCTGAGTTAATTAAGAAATTAACATCCCATCATGCTTAAGGTCATGTATAAAAATAAAAATGCCCAGTTGCCTATTATTTTGGCTACCATGACTACAATAAGAGATCTCAGTAACTTTGAAAGAGGGGTCTCAAAAGAGCTTAAAGAGTGTGTGTGTGTCTCAGTCGCCAGCTCTCAACCCAATTGAACACATATGGTAGATTCTGGAGCGGCGCCTGAGACAGTTTTCAACCACCATCAACAAAACCCCAAATGGTGGAATTTCTGGTGGAAGAATGGTGTCGCATCCCTCCAATAGAGTTCCAGACACTTGTAGAATCTATGCCAAGGTGCACTGACGCTGTTATGGCGGCTCGTGGTTGCCCAACACCCTATTAAGACACTTTATGTTGACGTTTCCTTTATTTTGGCAGTTACCTGTAGATAGATAGTCATCCGATTAGTCAGCATGTCTGGGAATATTTCGACATGCAGCTGGTAAACATTGTGTTAGTCGAGCCTCACCTATACAGAGTGTTGAAGGCCTTCTCGCAGCCCTGCACGTCACACTCAAAGGGCTTCTCCTTGGTGTGAACGCGCACGTGGATCTTCAGGCTGTAGGAGGTGAGGAAGGCCTTGCCGCAACCCAACTGGTTGCACACAAACGTGTACTCGCCCCGGTGGGTCTTCTGGTGCGTGCGCAGGTTGCCCGCCGTGCTGTAGGTCCGTGTGCAGCCCTCAAACATGCACTGGTACCGCTTCACCTGAGTGACAAACAAGAAGACATTTACTTTTTCTTAATTAATCTTTCCTCGATTCTTTGCGACATCTCTCCTCGCCTCTCAAAAGACTTTGGATAATAAGGTCCGAGGGGAGGGACCTTGGACCTTCTCCTACTCCAATATGGTTGAGAAGGAGGCGATAGGATGAGAGCCAGAATGAGAAACAAACGGGGTATGTTTACACAGGCCACAATGACACGGCGCATGAGCGGGTAAGCGCACATGACATCAGTGACTTGACCCCCCCCCATCCATTTCCACCGGACTGATTTTGTTGTGCACCGTGTTTCAACTCAGCAGTCTCTGCATTCAGCGGCCGTGGCAGTCAGTCTGTCTTATGGCTCTGTTCTGCTCTCACACAAAAGGCCCCGGGGAGAGAATAAAGCCGGCTCCTTTCCCCTCCTTCGTATACCCATAGAACACACTAGCCTACATTGTCATAACACAAAGCCTTCCCATCCAGCTTTACCCCCCCCCCCCCCCCACACAAAAAAATCTATTTTCAGAGCTTGCATTATACCCCATAACTTAATTCCTTGATCCTGTTGTAGAAAAAAAAAATACACTTTGTTACGCAAATTTCTAAAGAAAGTCAACCAGCCCTGACCTCGTAAAAACAACACTCTTTTCCCTTAATAAATAGTCAACAACGGCTTACATCCCCTTATGTAACTCCTGGATAGCCACATTGCACACAGAGAGGCCCTACTAGACACAATAGTGAGGCAGCCTGTCCAATTCCAGTTCTTTTTTTAGAGCTAGCGGTCCTCTATTATTTCTCCAAAAGCGTGGATTCCAGCCATGACAACTGGTCCACTAGCAGTCTCCGCATGACACTACAAATCACTGGAGCCTAACAGAAACGCAGCGGGAGTAGCCTAAGACAACTGTTGGCCTATGTTTAAGGAGGAGATGGAAGGAGAAACCCACAGCCGGAGGCCATATTCATCAGGGACCAAACGGAATAAAACTGACTGAAATACGGAAGGATTACCTGAACTTGTCCGTTGCAAAACGTTTTGCTACATTGTGCACTAATGAATACGACCCAGCATTACCTGTCCCTTGGTGATACTAGGCCTAATGACTGACTGGTTGTGCTATTCATTCAAGTTTCAATGTCATGTGCAAAAGTACAGTGAAATGCTTTCTTGCTAGCTCTAAACCCAACAATGCAGTAATCAATATCAATGTTGTAAAAATAACATAAGGTAGAGCGAAAACACACAAGAAATAGAAATAAAAACATGAGAAAGTAAGAAGCTATATACAGGATCAGTCCAATACCATATTTACAATATGCAGGGAGTGTACTGGAGTGATATGTATAGGGGTAAGGTGACTAGGCATCAGGACATATGATAAACAGAGTAGTAGCAGAGTATATACTGAATGTGTGCGTGCGTGTAATCAGAATAAATGTGTGCATGTTATGTGTGTGTGAGCAAATGAAGTGAGTATGTGCGTGTGTGTGTTGGAGTGTCAGTGTGCGTGAGTGTGTAAGGTCCTGTGAATGTGCATAAAGAGTGCAATTATATATATATATTTTTTTTTTCTTTTCTAACACAAGTGCGAAGGAAGGGAAGTAAGAAGTATGAACATGCACCCCACACAGTGAGGAGCCTGGCTGCTGTGCTGCTACAGCGTATCAGCTGTACTGTATTGTTATTCAACCCCCACAGCTTCACGACTGACTCCCCCACTTCTGCAGCATCACTTCAAATTACACAGGTTCACTAGATTGGCATGCCATCGCCTCCCACATGCACAGCGGGGAAAGAGCTCTCTAGTAGTAGGCTACACAGAGAGTGTCTAATGCAACTAGATGCCGCAAGGCCTACTGAAATGGTATGTAAGAATGCTGCAAAGCCTACTGAAATGGTTTGTAAGAATGCTGCAAGGCCTACTGAAATGGTATGTAAGAATTCTGCAAGGCCTACTGAAATGGTATGCAAGAATTCTGCAAGGCCTACTGAAATGGTATGCAAGAATTCTGCAAGGCCTACTGAAATGGTATGTAAGAATGCTGCAAGGCCTACTGAAATGGAATGTAAGAATGCTGCAAGGCCTACTGAAATGGTATGTAAGAATGCTGCAAGGCCTACTGAAATGGTATGTAAGAATGCTGCAAAGCCTACTGAAATGGTTTGTAAGAATGCTGCAAGGCCTACTGAAATGGTATGTAAGAATTCTGCAAGGCCTACTGAAATGGTATGTAAGAATGCTGCAAAGCCTACTGAAATGGTTTGTAAGAATGCTGCAAGGCCTACTGAAATGGTATGTAAGAATTCTGCAAGGCCTACTGAAATGGTATGTAAGAATGCTGCAAAGCCTACTGAAATGGTTTGTAAGAATGCTGCAAGGTCTACTGAAATGGTATGTAAGAATTCTGCAAGGCCTACTGAAATGGTATGCAAGAATTCTGCAAGGCCTACTGAAATGGAATGTAAGAATTCTGCAAGGCCTACTGAAATGGTATGTAAGAATTCTGCAAGGCCTACTGAAATGGTATGTAAGAATTCTGCAAGATCTACTGAAATGGTATGTAAGAATTCTGCAAGGCCTACTGAAATGGTATGTAAGAATTCTGCAAGGCATACTGAAATGGTATGCTAAGGACTGCTTTGGGTTGCATTGAGACATTTAGAACACCTATGCTCGAGAAACATTGAAAATAACATCTGCAATGTTTGGCATCCACATCTGCAATTATGACAAAAGTCAAAAGGAAATGAGGAGGACACACATTTTGGAGAAGCAACACGAACGGATGACAAATCATGAGTTGGGAGAGGAACAATCGTTTGGGGTGATTGCATATTTGGCTCAGAGTCTGTAGATGAGATTTCATAAATCCAATTGTAAGTAAGCAAAATGCATTCTCTCTCCCTCAATGACATCATGCAAGTAGCTAGGATAGGAGGGGGAGGAGTGGTCTGGCTCCAGCAGAGCACTTCAACACAAAGACAGCACAAGGACCCTAATGGCACTGGCCAACATGGTGACAAAGGGGGACCCTGGTAACAAACAGGAACTTTGTTGCATTGAGGGTGCAATATTTGGCCGGGCCTCATGATAGGTTAGGAGTAATGTTGAACTGATCACTGCTGTAACCCTGAGCTAGCCTGTTGTTACGGTGCTGCTTTGCATTCTAGGAAGAAATAACCTGGAGGTGCAACCCTCCAACAAGCTCCATTGTACTCTTTTGCATACCAGCGTGCCTTACACAATGATTAAGAGCTAGCCGTAAAGTCTGAAGCCACTAGACCTGCCATCATAAAGTACAACACAAATAATGACACTGCACAAGCTTCAGATGAGTCATTTACTATGTGTGCTGTACACAGCAGAGGGGTTAAACATTTATCATATAAAAGATACAGTGGTGGAAAAAGTACCAATTGTCATAACCAAGTAAAAGTCACCCAGTAAAATCCTACTTGAGTAAAAGTAAAAAAGTATTTGGTTTTAAATATACTTAAGTATCAAAAGTAAATGTAATTGTTAAAATATACTTAAGTATCAAAAGTAAAAATTACTTCAAATTCCTTATATTAAATCATGATTTTCTTGTTTCATAAATTTACGGATAGCCAGAGGCACACTCCAACACTCAGACATAATTTACAAACAAAGCATTTGTGTTTAGTGAGTCTGCCAGATCAGATACAGTAGAGATGACCAGGGATTTTCTCTTTAAGTGTGTGATTTAGACCGTTTTCCTGTCCTCCTAAGCATTCAAAAATGTAACGAGTACTTTTGGGTTTCAGGGAAAATGTATGGAGTAAAAAGTACATTATTTCCTTCAGGTATGTAGTGAAGTAAAAGTTGTCAAAAATATAAATAGTAAAGTAATGTACAGATACCCCAAAAAACGACGTAAGTAGTACTTCAAATATTTTTTACTTAAGGACTTTACACCACTGAAACCATGTGGAAGCAGAAAGGTCTTGAGAAGAACGTAGCTCACTAAGTAAATCAAAGCATTTCGTTCACCCAGTGGATTTACTCTCCCTGCTCACGCCTCACGTTGCTCCCTTTCAACATGGGGTCTCTATTATTTTTACTTAACACAACACACTAGGCTAATTGTGTGTTGAGATCAAGTACATTTAAAATCAGGCAGTGCAAAATCCCTGATCTATAAACCACCTAGCATTCCGAATGACTACTCATTATGTGATCAAGATTAGTGATTCTGGGCCTCCCGGGTGGTGCAGTGGTCTAGGGCACTGCATCGCAGCGCTAGCTGCGCCACCAGAGACTCTGGGTTCGCGCCCAGGCTCTGTCGCAGCCGGCCGCGACCGGGAGATCCGTGTGGCGACGCACAATTGGCCTTTGTCTCTCCCGAGCGCGTACGGGAGTTGTAGCGATGAGACAAGATAGTAATTACTAGCAATTGGATACCACGAAAAGGGGGTAAAATGTATTTAAAAAAAATAAAAAGGTTAGTGATTCTGTGCCTTGCCGAAACTGATCCCCTCAAACACGCTGTATGACCTCCACACAGCGTCACATAACGCATTTCAGCAGCGAGGGGGCACGTAAGCCAACATACCTCTCTTTGCTTGGTCTCCGGACACTCTGAGTGCAGGGTGAGGGTGGCCCCCTCGATGTTGCGCGGCATGGCCATGGACCCCGGGTTGATGATGAACTGGATCTGGTCGGGCGAGATGGTGTGATGCACGTATCCCTGCGACATGCCGTCCTGGTCGCCCATGAAGGTCATAGAGCCTTCCTCCTCTTCCTCCTCCTCCTCCTCATCGACCAGGAAAGTGCCCCCGTCGTGGTGGTCCCCCCCGACGCAGTGTCCATGGTCCTCCTCTCCCTCCTCGTCCAGCCGGATGGGGTCCTGCTCAATGAGCACCGTAGTGCGGTCGTAGACGCGGGAGCCCGAGGGTGCCGACATCAGGTCGTCGTCATCTTTGTCGTCGTCGTAGTGTGCCATCTTGTCTTCATCGTTGTCCTCTTTGTCATCGTGCTCGAGGCGGTCCACCCCCACCTGCAAAAATATGGAGGCCTCCGTGCGAGGGCCACGCTCGCTCATGGTCCCGGCTGGGCTGGCCGCCTCTGGTGGGTGAGTGTGCACAGAGGAAGGCGTGCTCACTTGTTCCTGCACAGAGGAGGATAGACAGGAACGTGTGAGGGTGGTGGCTATTAGGAGTTGTGCTGTGCCCCTTCAAAATCAAAGTGTTCATTTTAAATGCAGGGCTGTGAGTGCTGACCTACCTCTTTCTGAATTTCAAAACAATTCTGTTAACAAAAACAATCTCTCTGCTTGCTAGAGCCATTGAAGTAAAGAATATAACAAATTATGATTCCTTGCAATGAAAGTAGCTAGAGCCTAGCTTCAGTCAGTGACCTGGGCTAACGCAGTAGCTA
The DNA here is from genome assembly GCF_029448725.1 of Salvelinus fontinalis. Lineage (NCBI taxonomy): Eukaryota > Metazoa > Chordata > Actinopteri > Salmoniformes > Salmonidae > Salvelinus > Salvelinus fontinalis. The sequence goes on along the minus strand of NC_074702.1, from coordinate 28,935,757 downwards.
TTTGGCCAAAAGGGGAAGGACCACATGACTCCAAATAAAATACAGTCAACAGGAAATTTGAGAGGAAAAACAAAAAACAAAAAGGCTTCAACACTTGAGGCTAATTCTTCCACCTTCCAAGAGCAGAATATAGATACTTGGAAAGTTATTTGGTTGAGTATTACAAAAGGTAGGTAAAGTGGGACAACGCAGAGCAGCTATTTTTTTATGCCAAAGACAAGCATGGGTACACTTGCTCTAGAAGCAAACACCTAACTGTTGAGAATGCAGCTATAGAAGATACATGAACAGTTCTCTGGCAGTACCAGTTTAAAAACCACCAAATCTATAGCCTAAAGTTTGGTTACTAAAGTAGTATAGTGTAGGCTACTCGTCATCTTCAAACATGTCATGCATAGCGCCATAAACACTTGTCTAAAAGGTGGACAGTTATACATATTCCCTAATGCTGGAGTGAAATGATAAAACTCATCTATTCACTACGATGCATTGGAATAAGGTCTAGATGTAGCTATAAATGAAATTTGTTGTATGAATTAGCCTGAGTATGACTGTTATATGGGTAGATTTGAACCCTTTCCAATAAGGAGCCAGCTCAACTGCAGAAGGCTACTAATTCGATGTAGAAAATGTGTCAGAGTGGCTAACAAATAGTAAATAAATCCAATAACACCCAAATGGACCTCTATACCAGGCGATGTCAGAGGAAGGCCCTAAAAATTGTCAAAGACTCAAGCCATCCAAGTCAGAGACTGCTCTCTCTGCTACCGCACAAGAAGCTGGACCGATGAACAAAGTCTGGAACCAACAAGACCCTGAACAGCTTCTACCCCCAATCTATAAGACCACTAAATACTGTAGTTAAATATTTAATCAAATAGCTACCCAGAGTATTTGTATTGACCGTTTTTACACTATTTTGACTAATCCCATACACTGCTGATAGTTCATGATCTATCCTGTTGCCTAGTCACTTTATTCCTACCTAGACACACACACTTTTTCTTTTATTTCTACCTATATTTTCAGTTAAGAACAAATTCTTATTTACAATGATGGCCCATCCCAGCCAAAGCCGGGGCAATTGTGCACCGCTCTATGGGACTCCCAATCACAGCCAGAAGTGATGCAGCCTGGATTCGAACCAGGGACTACAGTGATGCTTCTTACACTGAGATACAGTGCCTTAGACTGCTCTGGAGCCCATATATACATAGGGAGCCTAAATGTACATAGACCTATTACCTCGCACACAGACTCAGTACTGGTACTCTTGTGTATATAGCCAAGTTACTCATTGTGTATTTACTCCTAGTGTTATTTTTCATTTTTGTCTTCTCTGCATTGTTGGGAAGGGTCGTAAGTAAGCATTTCACAGTTAGTCTGCCTGTTGTTTACGAAACATGTGACAAATAAATGATTTGGTTTCATACAGACCATCACAATGGTCTGTATGTTCCTAGGCACTAACCATCTCGCCACCCATGGAGGTCTAGAACTTCCTGATTTCGTTTGACAGCACAGTGGTGTCAGCCAAAGTTGATTTATCATGGACAGTGAGCATTACACCAAATATATTTACAAACACTTTCAGGAGACAAGTTAAAGATGGCATGTCACACTCATCTGTGATTTCGCCTTTTGACTAAAGGCTCCATACAGCGCGACGGCATCACTAGTAGCTAGCTAGTGCGTTTGTTAATAGTTGTAATTATTTGGCTAGGTAGCTAACGTTCGTTGGGCAGCTAACTTTAACGTTGCAAGGACAACCAACTTCCATCCTGATAACGTTCGTAATAACTAGATAACCTTAGGTAAATAAATATATCAATAGTTAGTTGACTTCGATCGACATGACAGTTCAATTAACTTAACTAGTTTGCTAACGTTAATATGTAAATGTCTCGCTAGTTAAACACTTTTACATAGCATGTTAACTCAAATGAAAACATGACAGATATTTTTTACAACGCTATTTTGCTAACGTTTGGCTAACGTAACGTTGGCTTGAACGATAGTGTTTGTTGAAAATGTCAATCTAGCTAACGTTAATCAACAACGTTTCAGACTAGCTATAATACCAATGAACAAGAGCATGTTAAGCAGCTACCAAGCATGCAGCGTAAAACAACAAGCACGGTGTGTTATGCTTAGATATCAAACATTACTAGCTAACTAGTTAGGCAACGTTATCGTTAGCTAAAAATCTGTGAACTAACGTAGTGCTAGCTAGCCAGCTAACGTTAGTTTGACTGGCTGTCTGTCGATAAATCTCCCGTCGAAGCAGATAACTTTTACTTTGCCAATTTTCAGGGCTCCACTAGAAACATATATACAACACAGAACACATTTACCGGTGCAGCGCAAATGCCGACTTGGTTTATGTTTCGGGTAGCTTAGCACTTTCTTCCCATCTCCTCCCTAGTGGTACCATGATTAAATATAAACGTCATATTTCAGCCTCCCCTCGTGTTGTATTCTGGGAAATATACCCCTCCCATGTACACTAGTCCCCCTATAATGAAATCGAAACTACTGAAATTAAATATTAGATTTAAAATAATGCAAAGCTAATAAAGCAATCCCCAATCAGTACTAACAGCCAAAGGACCACATTGGATAGGCCAAGGGCAAATGTGACAGTGGGTTTATTAAATTCCAAACGAACTTTTTTCAATTTGCTTGATAAATGGGGAGAAAAAAAAGTCAAACCACAACTGTTTGAAGTACTTTCATATATAAAATAACGATCCGCTGTTTTCCCTTCACAAAAACAGCACAACATAGTTTTTTCTTTAAATAAACTGGTAAATATACATACATTAAAAATGGTCAGTTCACTACAGCTGCTCAGTGATAGAATAAAAGCTGTACATCAACAGCTTACAGGTTAAACATAGTTTGTCAAAACATAGTTGATTTCAAATCAAAGGAGCGTAAGCCTAATCAATTTGACTGACTGTGTACCTATACAAAGAGCCATCTATATGAATAGGAACTTATTACATGTATTACAAATACTGAGCTGTACATTAAACTACAATAGTATCTAAAAGAGTTTGTAGCATGTAAGACATGGCAGGAAAACACTTCCATTCAAGAGAGGTCCTGGACTAGGAAATGCTGAAAAAACTCTTGGGTCTTCTTCTTCTCTGCAAGGTCCTGCTTCGTAGGTGACCTCAGTAGCAAGGAAGCAAAAATGGTGGCTGTGAGGGATGACACAGGGCACAATGTCAATAACGTAATAATTACTAACTGGCACTTGAAGTAAGATTAAATAGTTGCTTTTTTATTTTGTATCATAAATTATTAAATAAAAGGAGAACAATGAAAAAGAAACCAGATCCAGAATCTGACCCAACATTATTACAGCTAATATCATAGCTACAGTTGAAGTCGTAAGTTTACATACACCTTAGCCAAATACATTTAAACTCAGCTTTTCAAAATTCCTGACATTTAATCCAAGTAAAAATTCCCTGTATTAGGTCAGTTAGGATCACCACTTTATTTTAAGAATGTGAAATGTCAGAATAAGAGAGAGAATGATTTATTTCAGCTTTTATTTCTTTCATCACATTCTCAGTGGGTCAGATGTTTACATACACTCAATTAGTATTTGGTAGCATTGCCTTTAAATTGGGTCATCGTTTTGGGTAGCCCACAATAAGTTGGGTGAATTTTGGCCAATTCCTCTTGACAGAGCTGGTGTAACTGAGTCAGGTTTGTAGGCCTTGCTCGCACATGCTTTTTCAGTTCTGCCCACAAATGTTCTATGGGATTGAGGTCAGGGCTTTGTGATAACCACTCCAATACCTTGACTTCGTTGTCCTTAAACCTTTTTGACACAACATTGGAAGTATGCTTGGGGTCATTTGTCCATTTGGAAAACCCATTTGCGACCAGGCTTTAACTTCCGGATTGATGTCTTGAGATGTTGCTTCAATATATCCACATAAATTTTCCATCCTCATGATGCCATCTATTTTGTAAAGTGCAACAAACCCTCCTGCAGCAAAGCACCTCCACAACATGATGCTGCCACCCCCGTGCTTCACGGTTGGGATGGTGTTCTTCGGCTTGCAAGCCTCCCCGCTTTTCCTCCAAATATAACGATGGTCATTATGGCTAAACAGTTCTATTTTTGTTTCATCTGACCAGAGGACATTTCTCCAAAAAGTACAATCTTTGTCCCCATGTGGAGTTGCAAGCCGTAGTCTGGCTTTTTTATGGCGGTTTTGGAGCAGTGGCTTCTTCCTTGCAGAGTGGCCTTTCAGGTTATGTCGATATAGGACTCGTTATACTGTGTATATAGATACTTTTGTACCTGTTTCCTCCAGCATCTTCACAAGGTCCTTTGCTGTTGATCTGGGATTGATTTGCACTTTTCGCACCAAAGTACGTTCATCTCTAGGAGACAGAACATGTCTCCTTCCTGAGCGGTATGACAGCTGCGTGGTCCCATGATGTTTATACTTGCACACTATTGTTTGTACAGATGAACATGGTACCTTCAAGGCGTTTGGAAATTGCTCCCAAGGATGAACCAGACTTGTGGAGGTCTACAATTATTTTTATGAGGTCTTGGCTGATTTCTTATGATTTTCCCATGATGTCAAGCAAAGAGGCACTGAGTTTGAAGGTAGGCCTTGAAATACATCCACAGGTACACCTCCAATTGACTCAAATTATGTCAAGTAGCCTATCAGAAGCTTCTAAAGACATTACATAATTTTCTGGAATTTTCCAAGCTGTTTAAAAAGGCACAGTCAACTTAGTGTATGTAAACTTCTGACCCACTGGAATTGTGATACAGTGAATTATAAGTGAAATAATCTGTATGTAAACAATTGTTGGAAAAATTACTTGTGTCATGCACAAAGTAGATGTCCTAACCGACTTGCGAAAACTTTAGTTTGTTAACAGGAAATTTGTGGAGTGGTTGAAAAACGAGTCTTAATGACTCCAACCTAAGTGTGTGTAAACTTCCGAATTCAACTGTATAGC